>NW_004567112.1:55548129-55549459 GCF_000260355.1 Condylura cristata
GAGAGGATTCACCAGAGACAGAGTGGGGAGCAGGACAGGCAGATCAATGAAGTACACTGCTGAGGGGAGCAGTGGACGGGTCAGGAGAGGTCTGCCACGCCATGTGGGTTTCCTCTGGGGCAGGCCGGGATCGAACTCATGCGGAAGTGGCTTAAGCTTCTTCTGTAGTGCATTAACCGGCTGCGCCACCAGGGAGGGCCAGAAATATGTTTTTAATCTTGAAAGTATCTTACTGACCACCCATTGTGGTCTGTCGGGGATGCCATTCTGTCCCCCTTTGCATGTCCCTGGGACAGCAGAACATTGTAGCTCCCTTACATTGAGTGACAGCAGCTTCACCCACAATGACAGCCTCAGAGAGTGCTACTTGGTGGGCTGTTTTACAGCACTATCCATGTGTTATTTATGTCATTCTCATAACAATGTGTTGATGGAGGGCTCTCATTGAAATTACACAATTTCAAGATGAGGAAATGGAGTGCAGAGAAATTAAATGATGCTTGGGGCCACGCAGCCCAGAAGTGTCATCTTGGGGAGAGCCAGGTTTTAGCTACCGCTCTCTACATTAAATTGTAAATAATAATAAATTTATTAAATAATAATAATAATAAACAATAATAAATAATCTTATTTAAAGATTTATTTATTTATGCACACAAGAGCTGGGAAACAGGCCAGAGGTGCAGGGGTGAAAGGATTCAACAGAGACAGAGTGGGGAGTGGGGTACAGAACAGGCAGATTGACTGAAATACACTGCTGAAGGGAGCAGCAGGCGGGACAGGAGAGGTCTGCTGTGCCATGTGGGTCACCTCCCTTACTGGGAATCAAACTCATGCTTCAGTGGCTGTGGATAGCTTCTTAATGCTGAGCTTTAATCCCTTATGCCACCAGGTAGGTCCCGAAAGTAATTTATTTTTAGTGCAATTTTAAAACAACTTTGTTGAGACTGTTCTTTATATATAACACACCTGCTAAACATATATATTTCAGTGATAGTGGAAGCATCTGAAACCAAAACCATGCTATTGCAGGGATTATGTAAACTTGCATTTTTTTTTCTTCCTGCCAGGTGATTTATGCTTCAGTGTTCTGGAAACCTTCCATTTTATTCAAGAACTCTGTTCCATGTTAAAAAGCCTTTATTAAAGAAGAAATTTTTATACAAAAAGTTTCAGTTTGTATATATTATTTATCTATTTACTTTTTTTTTAAAGATTTATTTATTTATTTATACAGAACTGGGGTACAGGCCAGAGATGCGGAGGGTGAGAGGATTCACCAGGAACAGAGTGGGGAGCAGAACAGGCAGATCGACGAAGTACACTGCTG
>NW_004567112.1:55549559-55551349 GCF_000260355.1 Condylura cristata
GAACTCATGTGGAAGTGGCTTAAGCTTCTCAGTGCTGGGCTTTAACCCGCTGTGCCACCATGGAGGGCCCTATCTATTTACTTTTAAAAGATTTATTCTTTTATTTATACATATAAGAACTGGGGTGTAAATCAGGGGAGCAGAACAGGAGGATCTATTGAAATACACTGCTGAGGGAAGCAGCAGTTAAGACAGGAGAGGACCGCTGTGCCATATGGGTCAGCTTGGTCACATTGCAGTGGCTGGTGGTATCTTGAAAGCACTGAGACTTAAACCTCTGGGGCACGAGGGCAACCCAGGATCTGGAACTTTAAAGGGAAGGAAGGTAACATGTAGGAACATGAAAAGATCAGAGGTTTGGCAAACAAGTATTTAACAAAAGACAGTGGGACAGAGAGGAATTTTAACAGATTGTGCTAGAACTTCCCTGCCTATCACAATTACTCATACTATCAGAATGAGTTCTGGTGATAGCTGGCTTCCTGGAATAGCTTTCTGTCTAAATCTTTTGGCAGTTATGGAAAGCTCTGAGCTCTTCCCGAGTTTTTGGTTTCTATTTGCTACTAGTTTGAGGTCGTTTTCTGTTCTACCTCAGTACCATGCCATTCTATTTAATAACTTATAGTTTGATTTTATGACTTTCAAAGTATTTTCATTCTATTACAATTGATATTTACTTACTGATTCTGCACATATTTTAAACCTCACTGTAGTTTGTGTACTTTTCCAGGCAGTTTCCCTTTGCACGTGCAAAACACCTGCCTCTAATGCCTGGCATTGGGGTGGCAACAAGTAGGTAAAAGAAATAGTGGTATATTCAAGTGATGGCACTAAACAAAGTGGCTGAGATGTAGAGAGATGGATAAGAAGCAGATTTTTTAGGAGATCAGAGTAGGTGAGTAACAGAAACATCAACTTAAAACACTTGTGTGCCTCAGTCAAAACTTTCCTTTGCCACTTTTTCCCAGTTAATGGAGCCAATGGAGTCAAATACACAGACAGAATTTTGATTAGAGATAATTTATGAAAAGGGGTTCTTATCTAGAAACAGCAGGCTCTCATTCCAAGAAATATTTCTCCATGACTTCTTTATCTACATCTTTATAAGTTAGTTATAATTAGATTAAGTGTCTGATAAGAAGAATTACTTATTATTTGGCAACAATAAAATTCAAGAATGTTTTCTACTGGCATTCAATGTTAAAGTTGAATGATTGTAAAAGCAGTGCCTCAAGAGACCAAAGTCTTTCTATGATTTCATTAGTCTTTCTATGATTGCAAAGACTAATTCAGTTGGTTTTAATTCTGTATTTGTTAGTATAGAATGTGACTATAAATGTCTGCACTGTCTAGAAACTTGTCTGCTAAATGAATTTAAAAAATGTACTGAACTTGTGGCTACTTGACCTCAAATCTGGATTTCAAATGCTTGCTAAAGTATGTGTTGCCACAGCAGGAGCAAATTTAAAAGCCCTGCAACATTTTGCAGTCATTTGTTATGCAACTTGACCAATAAAGTAATATTTTGCTCCAAAAACAAATACTGTCAAATAATGTTTACCAAGTTAAAAAAAAAATAAAACAGAAACTATTGCAGAAGCTAAAGGTTAGTAAACAATAGGAGGGGAAATCATATAAAAAAAAATTGAGGGCCCTCTCTGGTGGCGCAGTGGGTTAAAGCATAGCACTAAGAAGCTAAAGCCACTTTTGCATGAGTTTGATTCCCGCCTGCCCCGGAGGAGATCCACATGGTGAGGCAGACCTCTCCTGGCCCACCCGCTGCTCTCCTC
>NW_004567112.1:55551885-55556081 GCF_000260355.1 Condylura cristata
GAGCGCAGATGCTGGCTGTGGCAGATCCCGGAAATGAGAGTTGAAGCCGGCCCCATGCTGGAAATCCTTTCTAAGCACAGAACACATAATTATAAACGTAACATGTTTTCTTTTTTAATAAAGATTTATTTATTTATGCATACAGAACTGGTGTACAGGCCAGAGGTGCAGGAGCAGTGAGAGCATTCACCAGAGACAGAGTGGGGAGCGGAACAGGCAGATCAAGGAAGCACACTGCTGAGGGTTAGGAAAGCTCTGCTGTGCCATGTGGGTCACCTCTGGGGGCCGGGATCCAACTTGCACTGAAGCAGCTGCAGCTAGCTTGCAGTGCTGCGCTTTAGCCTGCTGAGCCACCAGGGAGGGCCCATAAACATAACATGCTTATGTAAAAAAATTGTATTTGTTTAGAATAACAAGGCAGGTGGGACAAAGTGAGAGGGCCTCATGGTGCCTCCCATTGTGATGACCATGCTTTGGGGCTCTGTGGGCTTCTTGGAGACTTGCTTCATCCTGAAGGGTCACAACAGGGGAGCTGTCATCACTATGTTGGTCACTGGTTCACTTTGATAATATCTTTTCTGGCTGATTGCAGTTCTGCCCCAACTCAACTCTCTCTTTGGATCACAGTTGAAAATTGAAACCATCTGGTATCTAACGTGTCATTGGCCTTGAGGAAGAAGACCTGCCCTCCAGGGTCAACCACAGAAGTTGGAGGTCAGAGGAGAAAATTCCTCTAGATACAGAACCGCCTCAAACCAGACTGACTTCTTTGACTTGCCCACTTTGGCCATCAGCTGTTTTAGACATTCACAGCATATTTCAGTATTTCATTTTACAATGCAGTATTTTTTTCCTGTCACCATTTTGTCCATTCTGATGAATTTTGCCTTAATCTAAACTATGCTTGCTCCATAAAATATTCTGCACCCTTCTTCTTCTTCTTCTTCTTCTTTTTTTTTTATTAAAGAAAAAGCTTATTAAGGAGAAAAGAAAGAAATCTCTGCCCCTTTCTCAGACAGAAAGTGCTAGTCTCCTGAGCAATGCTTTGCTTTTTCCTGGGAACTTATGGATTTGAAGATGGCTCCTGCCTGCTCATAGGTGGGAATCAACAGTGTGTTTATTTATTGATGCATACATAACTGGGGTACAGGCCAGAGGTGCAGGGGTGGTGAGAGGGTTCACCAGAGACAGAGTGGAGAGCAGAACAGGCAGATCAACAAAGTGCATTGCTGAGGGGAGCAGTGGGTGAGACAGGGGAAGTCTGCTGCACCATGTGGGTCACCTCCCTGGCTGGGGATAGAACTCATGCTACAGTGGTTGCCATAGCTTCATAGTGCTGTGTTTTAACCCATTGTGCCACCAGGGAGGGCCCAGTGTTTCTCTTTTCTCTTAAAATTTATCTTTGCCTAGAAGAACTGGGGTGTGAGCAGTGGGCAATACTGGAGAATTCTGCTGAGCCATATGTGGGTTAGTTCTCTGGTTGGGATTGAACTCAGGTTGTAGAGGTGATAGGACTGAGATTTAATCCCTAGGCCACCAGGGAAGCCCAAAATAAGAATAGTTTCTGTGAGGGTCCTCCCTGGTGGTACAGTGGGTTAAAGCACAGCACTAAGAAGCTCTCTGCAGCCACTGCAGCATGGGTTCCAGCCACGACCAGGGAGCTGACCCACCTGGCACAGCAGGTCTCTCCTGTCTTGTCCGCTGATCCTCTCAGCAATGTGTTTCAGTTAATCTGCCTGTTCTGTTCCCCACTTTGTCTCTGGTGAATCCTCTCACCTTCCCTGTACCTTTACCCAAGATTTTTATGTGTAAATAAATAAAATCTTCAAAAAAATAGTTTCCATGAGAAGGAATGCAAATCACTGTGCCTTCCAGCATGACTGACTAGCTCAGAGATTTTTTTTTCTTTGTTTAGAATTCTTGCTTTCACTTCACAATTTATTGTTGTTAATGACTTCTAAAAGTATGGGTATGGTAAAATTTGGGGTAACGTCTATGGAGTGTTTTCATATATAAATAGCAAGATTTCAGATTGTTTCACATTTTCCTATGCACAGAGTTTAATCTTAAAAAAATATTCTTTAAGTTGACTATTCTCATTACCCACCAAATCTCTACAAGCCCTGGGAGTGTGAGTTTGGAGGGGACAGGTATGAAGAGACCTGTACTGTGGGGCAAAGTCAAGGTTAAGCATTAGTTGTGCTGTTTTTAACAGGGGGTGGGGTAATAACCCACAAGAAACTATGCTAATCTCCATTGAAGAAGAAAGGTCATTATAACATTTGGGTAAGAAATTTATTCTGCAAAAATATATGAAATAATTATTCTTCAGCTGAAGGAGTGAACTAGTCCTTATACCTACATGGAATAAATACCTGTGCATTGAATAAAAAAAAAGTTTCAGGAGAAAACCATGCTTATATAATTCAAGACTGTATATATGGTAAAATTGTAAATGAAAGTGCTGAAATTGGAAAAGTAAACATATCAAAACGAAAAGCTTCTGTACAGCAAAAAAGACAGTAACTGAAACAAAGAGACACCCTACTGATAGGGAAAATATTTTTGTATTCTATACAACTGATAAGGGACTGGTCACAAAGATATACAAAGATCTCACATGACTAAAAAAAATACACAATAAAATAAGCAATGCAGTCAAGAAATGGGCAGAGGAACTTAAAACACACTCTTCCACAGAGGAAATGCAAATGGCCCATAGGCATATGAAAAAAATGTTCAACATTCTCATAATCAGGGAGATGCAAATCCAAGCCACTGTGAGGTACCACCTTATACCAGTAAGAATGGCACATATATATATATATATATATATAAAGTAGCCACAAAGATGTGGTGAGAAAGGAGCTCTCCTGTGCTCCTGGTGGGAGTACAAACTAACCCAGCGACTATGTAAGCTCTATGGAGGCTCCTCAAATTACTAAATATAGAGTAATTCCGCTCCTAGGGGTCTACCCAAAGGACACAAAAACACTCGTTCAAAAGTATACCTGTACCCCTATGTTTATTGCAGCCCTATTTATAATAACCTGGAAACAACCCAAGTGCCCAAAAATAGACAACTGGATCAAGAAGATGTGGTATATACACAGCAGAATGCTATTCAGCAATCAAAAAAGATAAACTAAAGCCATGCACAGCAACATGGATGGAGCAAGAAGGGATTATGCTGACTGAAATCAGTCAGAAGGAAAAAGAAAAATATCGGATGGTTTCACTTAGAGGAGGAATATAGGGGAAACAACTAAGGCATTAGGGAAAAAATAATAACAATAGAAAACACAACAAATAGACTGAATAAAGGCATAGTGTATTAAAGGTCAAATTGTGCCTAATGATATTCTACTAATAACACCCAATAGGGTACCATAAAAGTTAAAGATGTTGGAAAAAATGAGACATCTGATTGAAAAAAATCCCAGTGTGTTAGGATCAGGAAATCACTTTGAAGTAAATACTTTCAACAAGATACAAACCAAGAATAGGCCTTGTTTCATATTTGTATTTGGACAAAAGCAATACATTTATTCAATAGTATTATTTATTTAATGTATCTTTTTTTTTTTTAAGATTGAGTTATTTATGAATACAGAACTGGGTATTCATACAGGCTAGAAGTGTGTGTGTGGGCGGATATGAGAGGATTCACCCGAGATAGAGTGGGGAGCAGAAATGGCAGGTGGACTGAAATGCACTGCTGAGGGGAACAGCGGGTGGGTCAGGAGAAGTTTGCCATGCCATGTGGGCCACCCCCTACCCCCAGCCCAGGGATAGAACTTGTGCTGCAATGGCTGCGGAGAGCTTCACAATACTGTGCTTTAACACACTGCACCACCAGGGAGGGCCTTTCAATAGTATATATTTTTTAATAAATCTTTTTTTTTTAAGATTTATTTATTTATTCATACAGAAGTGGGGTACAAGCTAGAGGTATAGGGGCAGTGAGAGGCTTCACCAGAGGCAAAGTGGGGAGCAGAATAGGCAGATGGATGAAGTACACTGCTGAGGGGAGCAGCAGGCTGGTGGGAAGAGGTCTGCCATGCCATGTGGATCACCTCCTGGGTTGGGGATTGAACTCGCACTGAAGTGGCTTTGGCCAGATTGCAGTGCTGCATCCTAACCCATTGTGCCACCAGGGAGGACCCTAATAATATTGTTTTTAACACCAAAAAAAA
>NW_004567112.1:55556411-55559043 GCF_000260355.1 Condylura cristata
CCTCTCACCGTTCCTGCGTCTCTGGCCTGTATCTCAGTTCTGTATGCATACATAAATAAATCTTAAAAAAATTGTTTCGTGTATATTTATTCCTGTTAAATACTTATATGAATATTTCCCAGTGATTCAATTACTAAAAGTAGCTAAGACTAAAATGAATAAATGAGTGTTGCCAGAGACACTGAAGGACCTGGGATAAGAGACTTAGCCACTGGGCTTTCAAATGTCCTGTCCCCTTCAGCTCTGCCTCCTCACCCCTCCACACCATTTAGCTTGACCCCCTCCTATTCATCCCTTCCTATGAGGTCCAGCCTGAGCAGCACATAACTGCTAATCCTCCTAACATTCCCTCTATCCCTGAGAAAGTGCAGGCTGCCCAAGCAAGGACTGCTGACCCCACTGACCAGCCCATCTAGGCCCATGAAACACCGGGGTGGGGAGGGGCCTGCTTCTGATGAACCCTCTTGTGCTTTCTGAGCTTCCTCATGCCTAAGATTCTAGAAGAAACTTAATTGTGCTAAAAGTGCTCTGGTTGATTTTCATGAACAATATAAAGCTTATGTAAGTGAACAGGCAGCATCATCATTATTAAGTACATTCAACACTGGACAGGTGAAGCCTGGGCACATACCTTTTGAGGGTTCTTGCCTTTCAGTGGTCACCTCAATCTAAATTATGCCCTGGACCTCCCTAATGGCACAGAGGTTAAACCCTCAGCACTATCAAGCTATCACCAGCTACTACAGCCTGAGTTTTATCCTCGGCCAGGGAGCTAACCCACATAGCACAGCAGACCTCTCCTGGCCCGCCCACTGCTCCCCTCAGCAGTGTATTTCAGTACATCTGCCTGTTGTGCTCCCCACTCTGTCTCTGGTGAATCCTCTTACCCACCTCCCCCACCAGACCCCTGTAACTCTGGCCTCGACCCTATTTCTTGTATGCATACATAAATAAAAAATAATCTTAAAAAAAATAGATTATGCCCTCACACTGAAGTGGCTAAGGCAAGCTTCACAGTGCTGCACTTCAACCAGTTGTGCCACCAAGTAGGGCTCCAAAAATAAATATTTTTTTAAAAGATTTATTTATTTATGCATACAGAACTGGGGTACAGGCCAGAGGTGTAGGGGTCTGAGAGGATTCACCAGAGACAGAGTGGCGAGCAGAACAGGCTGAGTGATGAAAAACACTGCTGAGGGGAGCAGCGGGCGGGTCAGGAGAGGTCTGCCGTGCCATGTGGATCACCTCCAGGGTGGGGATCGAACTCATGCTGAAGTGGCTTTAGCTTCTTAGTACTGTGCTTTAACCTGCTGTGCCACCAGGGATGGTGCTTCAAAAATAAATTTTTAAAAAATAAGTTTCTAGGGCTCTCCCTGGTGGTGCTATGGGTTAAAGCACAGCACTAAGAAGCTAGCAGCAGCTACTGCAGCACGAGTTCCATCCCCAGCCAGGGATGTGACCCACATGGCCGAGCAGCCCTCTGCTGTCTTGCCTAATGATCCCGATCAGCAGTGTACTTCATTGATCTGCCTGTTCTGCTCCTCACTCTTTCTCTGGTGAATCTTCTCACTGCCCCAGCACCTCTGGCCTGTGCCCCAGTTCTGTTTGTATAAATAAAGAGATATTAAAAAGAAGTTTCTAAAAATTGATTTCACGAGAGCCAGGCCATCAACCCCAGGAGCCCCGATGGCGGCTGTGGGAGGCCTGGTCTTTATTGGCTGCAGCTCTTGAAGCAGTAAGCTAAAGGGACACAGGACAAGACACAGTCCCACTCCTATCCAAGGAGTGGGACTGATTATCCCATGGACAGCAGAGGTCAGTGCCACTGCAGTCTTCAAGAGGGTACACACTGAGTAGACTCATGTTACCCCCAACAAGCCGTGGGTGCTGGGAAGGAGTAGAATGGGTATGTAAAGGGAAGTGGAATGAGAGAACCAGAGAGACATGTACAGACACCTGGGAGAAGTTCTTGGAAGAGGCTTATGGGTGAGAGACATAGGAACAGGCTGCTCCTGGCTCTTGGCAGAGACAATGGTAGCTGTTAACTTCTTGTTGGATTATGTTGTAAGTTGAAATTTGAGCTCCCTTTGTCTCAGTTCCCTGGGAAGTACTGAATCCCCTCAACTCTCTCCTCACACCCCTGTTTTTTTAAATATCCAAAAGGGTAGGTTTATTATATAAGAAAAGAGAAAGGAAAGGAAGGGACATTTACACAGACACAAGTGGACAGGAAGAGCTGCCTCAGAAAGGGACATGCCTGTGCAAAGAAACACCTGCATAGTTACAGGCCAGTGATCTTGGCATGAGAACTGCAGCCTAATTCTGTTTTTGTGGTTTCTTGCTAGATTGTACTTTAGACTTGGGGCAAACTTTCCAGTCTCAGTGGCCCTGCTTTGGGCCAAACCTATCTGACTGGAATTGGTCAGGCATTTGCCCAAGAGGGGATGGGTAATTTGGGGAGATTTTTGGGAATCTTTTATTTGAAGTCCTTTCTTCTCTCTCTGTGCATGCCAATTCAATTAAAAATCTCTCACACCAGAATGGCACATCTTCAAACAACTAGCAACAACAAATGTTGGCGAGGATGTGGAGAAAAAGGAACTCTCCTGCACTGCTGGTGGGAATGCAAACC
>NW_004567112.1:55559308-55564584 GCF_000260355.1 Condylura cristata
ACCAAAAAAGAGAAACACATGTCTTTTGCAGCAACTTGGATGGAGCTGGAAAAGATCATGCTTAGTGAGATAAGCCAGAAAGAGAAATAAAAGTACTGGATGGTTTTGCTCATAGCAGGAGTATAATGGACCAGGTGACAAAATAATAAGAATAATGAACGGCCATAAACCAGAGACATTTTGTGGGGGCGGAGTGGGGAATGGGATAAAAAACAGGGGAGGAGGGAGGGAAGTGCATGGGACTATGGTGATGGCACACGGGTGACTCGGTGATGGGAAACCCACGGGGATTACAATTGAGATGAAAAAAAAAAAGTACAAAATGATGTAAAAATAAACTATTATATTATTAAAAAAATAGATCATACCTTTACTCTTTAAATTGTTATCTAGTTTTACCACTTTATTTTTTTAAGTTATCTTTTTTACAAGATTGGGAATCTTTTATTTGAAGTCCTTTCTTCTCTCTCTGTGCATGCCAATTCAATTAAAAATCTCTGATACCAACAAGTATGCCTCCTTTGTCTTTGTGTGTACAGATGGCTGGAGTCCTTTTAGCGTACGCACCATTTAACAGTTGGGGGTCCCTGCTTAACTTCAATTGCGTCCTGACATTAAGACTCATGTGCTCTTGCTTTTTTATTTTAATAATTTGATCATTTTTGGTTTTATTTATTTTCTTTTTTAACTCTTTGTGTAGAAGAACTGGAGTGTAGGCCAGAGGTGCTGGGGGTAAGAAGAGTCATCAGAGACAGCGGGGAGCATAGTAGGCAGATCGACTGAAGAACACTACTGAGGGGAGCAATGGACGAGACAGGAGAGGTCTGTTGTTCTCTCCATATGTGGCCCAGCTTCCTGGCCCGTGATGGAACTCAGAATTCAGGCCATAGTGGTGATTGCAGTGGGACTTAACCCGTAAGCCACCAGGGATCCTGTTAAAAGTTATTGATTTGTTGCCCAAAAGTGGATGACTGGATTAAAAAGATGTGTTATATAAACACAATGGAATATCACTCAGCAATCAAAAAGATAAACTCATGCTTTTTGCAACAACATGGATGGAGCTGGAAGGGATCATGCTTAGTGAAATAAGCCAGAAAGAAAAAGAAAAATACCAGATGGTTTTACTCATAGCAGGAGCATAAAGGACCAGGGGGGAGGGGAAATAATTATAATGAGCAACAATATACCAGAGACATTTTATGGGGGTCGAGTGGGGAAGGGGATCAAAAATCGGGGTGGGGGGATGTGCGCTGGACTATGGTGATGGCACACGGGTGATTGGGTGATGGGTAGCCCACGGGGATTACAACTGAGATGGAAAAAGGGCACAAAATGATGTAAAAATTAACTATTATAAAATAAAATAGTTATTAATTTGTCAATAATTTACATGTCTAATAACCCTGGGGTTACACATGCATAGGGGCACACGCTTCTCTCGCCCTCCACCAAACCTCCCTGCCAGTGTCCTGTCACCTTCCCCACTCCCTCTTCTCTCTCTGCTGTTCCTTCTGGGAGCCAGTATATTTTCCACAAAGTCTAAGAATTATTTTCCTGTGCTTTGCCAGTACATATTTTTTGTTATTTATATTCCAGATAAGTGAAACCACCTGATATCTGTCTTGCACTTTCTGACTTATTTCACTTAGCACAATCCCCTTAAGGTCCATCCATTTTGTCCAACAGCCACTATTTCATCTTTTTAATAGCTGACTAGTGTCGATTCCACATATTTCTTCTCCACTTGTCTGTCAATGAGCACTTAGGTTGTTTCCATCATTTGGCAATTGTGGATGGTGCTGCTATGAACATAGGCGTATAGAGGTCTTTTCATAGTAGTGTTTCATATTCTTTCTGTAATACCTAGCGTCTCTTTATGTGCAGCCAGTGAATATGCTGGATCATATGGGATTTCAATTTTTGTTCTTTATCTTAAAAGATTTATTTATTTATTTATGCTTATGAGAACTGGGGTATTGGCCAGAGGGAAGGGGGTGAAAGGACTCAGCAGAGACGGAGCAGGGAGCAGAACAGGCAGATTGACTGAAATACACTGCTGGGGGGAGCAGAGGGCGGGTCAGGAGAGGGCTGCTGTGCCATGTGGTCACCTCCCTCCATGCTGTGCTGCAGTGGCTGCCCATAGCTTCCTAGTGCTGAGATCTAACCACTTGTGCCACCAGGGAGGCTCTAAAGATCAAGGTCTTAACTCTGTTCAGTCCCACATTTTGCAACATTAACTCTTTGAATCCTCACTCAAGGTTGACACCATCAACGTTCCATTTCATATTTGGGGCAGAGGAAGTATAGATAACTAACTGGTAAATTTTGAGACCATACTTAGAATCTGGGAGGTCACGTTCCATAATCTAATTTTCTAGCTAAAGATAGTGTCAGTGTTTGATGAAGAAAACTGAATGTAGCCCGGGATGGGGCTGGGTGGGGAGAATGAAAGGACAAGGAAGGAGAATGGCACACTGAACACAGGAGGAGTTCTGATTCCCACCTTTCTAAGTCCTTATGCTGATAATGAGCTGTACCCTGACGCTCCAGGAGCCTGCTAAGTGCCCACAAGCCCCCTGTTCTGCTGATGAAGCGAAGCAGTGATCTGAGCAAGCCACACAGAGCAGGGGAGGCCCCAAGGGCGTCCTTCTGGATCCCCTTTGTTCAGCAGCCAGGCAGGGGACCTGGGTGAGACCTGAGAAAGATCACTGGGCCCTCCAAATTAGGGTCTTGCTCAGCCTCTGTGGCACTGAGACAGTTGGGAAGAAACCTAGGTCATTTTTTGTTTATCCCTAGGCAAGTGCTCTAGAAGTTTTTCCCTATATTTGAAAATATATAGTATATTTGTGAAGGGGAAAAGGCAAGCACGGTTGCCAGGAGAAGGAAGAATAAAGAGACAATGACAGTCAGGTTTGGGAAGTTGCCAGGCAGGGCCTAGCTTGGGAGAGGCATCCTGTCCCAGGGAAAGCTAATTTGCGCCAAGGAATCCCAGACTCGTAATAGGGGTCTGGAGACCTTTGAAAGTGGGTGGTCAGGTGGGGTGGAGCGACTGCCAGGAGGTGCACAGCAGTAGAAGGATGAGGCTTCAGTTGGAGAACTCTCTGCCCAGGCCCTGGGCTTGTGTCTCAGTGTCTCTGAGGCCCTTAGCATTGCTCTGTGTCTGTGTGGGTGTCTCTCCCTCCCCATCCTTCCATTTTTGAGTTATTTTCAATCTTTATTTGATTACTTTTTTTTTTTTAAAGATTTATTTATTTATTTATACAGAACTGGGGTATAGGCCAGAGATGCGGAGGGTGAGAGGATTCACCAGAGACAGAGTGGGAGCAGAACAGACAGACCGAGGAAGTACACTGCTGAGGGGAGCAGCGGGCGGGTCAGGAGAGGTCTGCCGCTCCATGTGGATCAGCTCCCTGGCGGGGGATTGAACTCAGGCCATAAGGGTGATAGCGCTGAGACATAACCCCTAGGCCACCAGGGAGGCCCCATGTTTTCATTTTTATTTTCTGTACCTTTTTAAAAAAAAAAATATTCATTTATGCATACAGGAACTGGGGTACAAGTCAGAGGTGGGGGGTGGGCAGTGAGAGGATTCACCAGAGACAGTGGGGAACAGAACCGACAGACTGACTGGAGTACTGCTGAGGAGAGCAGCAGGTGAGACGGGAGAGGTCTGCCACACCATGTGGGTCACCTCCCTGGCCGGGGATCAAATTCGTGGGGCAGTGGCTGCATCTAGCTTCATAATGCTGTGCTTTAACCCGTGCGCCACCAGAGAGAGCCCTATTTCTGTATCTTTGTGATGTCCAGATGTCTTTCCATGCCTCCTCAAATTTGCTTGTCTCTGACATATGTGTTGTTTCCCATGTCTCTATTTGGGTCTCCAGCCCAGCCCAGGCCAAGCCAGGTCAGAGGCCCATCCCACACAAGGCCAAGGCCGGCAGTCAACTGGACCAGAGCAGGGTGGGAGACAGGGCACAGGGCCGGGTTCTACCCCTGTCAGCCACAAGGTGGCAGTCAGGCACTGTTAATATTTCCTGGCTACTGCAGTCCTCACTGCGGATTAGAGGGGTGGAGAGCTCAAACCTGAGGTTTTCAAAGCCAGGACTGTCTTATTAATTCTCATGACATTTAAAAGGTTTATAGAGTTACCAGTATGTCAGATATTTCTCGTTGGACCCCAGTTTCCTCTCTTAATTCCGGGCTAAGAGAATAACCCATAGATGTATCTGATTTTGGTTTTATGATTTTTTTTTTGGCTTTACAATATTTTGTTGTTTATTGTACACACTGAGAGCTCAGTGTCTGCCGCACATGACCACTGCTCATCTTCTGGTTCCTCCCTTTCCCATCCCTCCAGAGCTGGCTGGAGGGGCCTCCTTGAGGCAACCGCCCCTGCAGGCAGCCTTCGTGTACTAGACTGGACCTTTTGGTGGGAAAACTTGTGCCTTAGCAATCAACTTAACTAACCATTAAGTATCTAAATATATGTACACATCTCTATCTATCTATCTATCTTTATTATTTTTAAAATATTTATTTATTTATGCATACTGGAACTGGGGTATAGGCCAGAGGTGTGGAGGTTGAGAGGATTCACCACAGAGTGGGGAGCAGAACAGCCAGAATGACTGAAATGCACAGCTGAGGGGAGCAGCAGGTGGCCAGGAGAGGTCTGCCACGCCATGTGGGTCACCTCCTGGGCTGGATATCGAACTCATGCTACAGTGGCTGCTGAGAGCTTCATAGTGCTGCGCTTTAACCTGCTGCACCACCAGGGAGGGCCCTATCTTTTTTTTTTAAAGATTTATTTTTGTATACAAGAGCTGGGGTGCAGGCCAGAGGTGGGGGTGGTGGTGAGAGGATTCACCAGAGTGGGGACAGTCTGTATTTCTGTCTGTAGGTAGATGTGGAATACTGTTTTTGTAGAGCTAACATGCCACTCCCTCTGTATCTTATGTGATGTTTCTTAGACTACAATTCACCCTTGAACTGAGTGCAGCCACTTATATGCGGTTTTGTTTTGTTTTTTAAAGGTTTATTTTTATTTATGCTTACAGAATTGGGGTACAGGCCAGAGGTGTGGAGGGTGAGAGGATTCATCAGAGGCAGAGTGGGGAACAGAACAGGCAGATTGACTGAAATACGCTGCAGAAAGGAGCAGCAGGCGTGTCAGGAGAGGTCTGCCGCGCCATGTGGGTCAGCTCCCTGGTGGGGGAATCGCATCCAAGTCGTGCTGCAGTGGCTTCGGAGAGCTTCATAATGCGGTGATTTAA
>NW_004567112.1:55564709-55589847 GCF_000260355.1 Condylura cristata
CCCCCCCCCGTCCATGGGTGTTACATTGATGAACTAACCAATTTTGGACGTTGGTTGGTTGAATGAGGATTCAGAATGCACAGGTAGGGAGGTCCAGTTATAGGACTTGAGTATTGTTGTGCAACCACTGTTATGCAGGCCAGGTAGGTTCATTGTTGATCCGCCCAGATAAAAAGAGAATGTTGGAAGCTTTGGTATCTCTCAGGCCTTTAGTGCTGAATCAGACGACTGGGTATAGGCAAACCAGAGGCTGGGAGGCAGCAACCGGCTCCCTAGCCTCAGAGTGACAGCTGTGGGCACAGGGCTGAGGAGCCCTTTGATCCCTCGCTTCTCCACCCAGGCGCCTGCATTTATGTGTGTGCATGCTGGTGCTCTCTGGGCCTGGGGGGGGTCAGTAATCATAGATGTGCGCGCCCCACGCCCATGCCTCTCTGCTCCTGGTGTCCATGTGCAACTGGAGGCGTGCAATGCTGGCCAGAGAGGCCAATGGCAGGAGGGAGGGAAAAAGCCCGAGTCACCCCATTTTCCCTACAAATATCCTAAAATCTTGGCATCTTTTGGAGGTCCTGAAACCAACCTTTGGATAACGAGGGCTGACTTATAGTTTAGTGTTCAGAGATTTAAAATGTATAGATGGAATTTCCACTGTGTGGAGCTCAGCTCTTCTACTGTCTGTGATTTTCAAGGGTCCTGGGCTTCGGTCACTAAGCTGTGCACACCTCACTGGCGCTCTTTGTGAGCAGGCTGCTGCTTTTGGCCATTCTGGGCAGCTGCTTTCTGGCTGTGCCTGGTGGCCATTAGCAACCAGGTTTTGTGGTCAAGGGGTCCCAGTCTGGGGGTAGTGATGATGAGCCTCGGTTTTCTCATCTGTAAAATGGGCATAGGTTAGGGTTATCATTATCTGATACTCACTGTATTGGAAAAAACAGCAATGTTTCCCTTCTAAGAACATTTGGCCCCAAGTGGTTTAATGCCCCGCCCCCCCGCCCCCCACTGTCACACCATGACTTCATTGACACCACTTCCAGCAGCTCAGTTTCCTTTCCATAGGTTCTCATAAAGTGTGCTACTCTGGGTGGAAGCTGGTACTCAGCTGAACCTCGAGCTTTTCTCTTCGGCTTCCTCTTTTCCCTGATCATTTTCTTTCTTTCTTTCTTTTTTTTTCCCTGATTAAAACATTTATTTTTTTGTGTGTTACAAATCAAAAGTAAGTTCAAACAGCTAAAGAAATAAAATGTAATTTTTAAAAAGTGTTCCATCCTAGAATTTAGTGAACAGGTCAAGTTTAGATTGCTTCAACATTGCTGGATGCTAGGAGGTCTCCATCTTATAGCCATGTTTCTCTAGTTCAGCTCGTAACTGATTGGAAAAGTCATCTTCTACATTGTCATCATCCCAATTACCCTCCCAGACATGTGCATCTTCATTTTCATCTAAGCCAGCCCAGTCTTCCGCAGGAACTCCTCAAACTGCGCCAGGAGAGACAAGCCCACCGGCTGCTTTTTCTCTGACATTGCAACCCTCCCTCCTGATCATTTTCTTTCACATTTCAGTTGTCTGGGCTCTTAGAGTGCTCAGTATGCTCAATATGAACATTAGTTCTCTTGACAGGAAGCTTGTCTGTCACCTGCTTGTTTACAACAATGCCAATTGCATGCTGGTAACATTATAGACACTCCCAGTTTCGTCATGGCCACCTTGGTGGGGCATTCCTGTTTGAACTTACCCAGATATCTCTTAGATGTTTACAACAACACATGTATGTGGTCATAGTGTTACAGGGTAGCCCAGAGTGGACTGGGCTGCCTGTCTGTGGGGCCTCACCCGCGCGCTCAAAATCCAGTTACTCTGCAGACACACACAAATGGGTCAATACGGGTTTACTTACAAAAAGGGGAAAGGAAAAGGAAACAACCCAGGGAAAGAGAGAGGGATAAAAAGTAGCTGGAATACTTTACCAGCGCCGCTAACTTGGAGCTCTAAGTCCCAAACTCAGGCTGCTAGTCCCCAGTCACATGGTCTGAGACTAGTTGCTCCAGAGAGAGAAAGAGAACCGTTATCTCTTCAGAGTCCTTTGGAAAACCGCTTACTATTTTTAATCCCCCAAAGTCCCAGAATTCCTGCTAGCTCCGCCCTTAGGTCCTCACAGTTCTCTCCCTGGTACTGCTGGGAGTTGTAGTTTTCCAATCACTGGAGTAAGGGGTGGAATCCAGAAAGCTGGAGGAGGGGTGGAGTCCACCAGACTCTGCAGAGTTCTTTTAGGACACCTTTCCCTCTAACAGTCGGAACAACTCCCTCTTTACTAAGAGGTCCGGAGCACATACAAAGAGGGTGCCTGCCCTCTTTGCCTTTGTGTGGCTCATTTTGTTACTGGAACCCACTGCCTCAGGGGTGGGAGCCGCAGCAGCAGCTGTGTCCTCTCCTTCTGCTGTCCACCGCAAGTCAGTTGTGGCAATTGCTCCTCAGAGCCCAGCAACTGCTCTTTTACTTCCTGGACTGTGTAGGGGACCAATCAGGTGTGAGCTATAAGTTGGTTTGGTGCTAAGTGCTACAATCAGCCACAGGATGGAAAATGGTTTAATCAGACTTGTGGGTGTGGCACCCTGGAAAAGGATAGAAGCCAGGGTCAGCGGGTGCTGAAAACAGCCTTTGAAGAAAGAAGGGCCAGAAGCTAAAAGAAGGAAGAAAAGCATCTTGCCGTCAACCTTCAAGAAGGAAGAGAAGCCAAAGACTCCTGTCAGAGTGGGCCTCGTGTCTCAAAGTGCTGTGTTGTTAGTGTACTGAGACAACTCACAACGACTGGTAGACACTTGGCATCTCTGAGATGGCCTCAGGGGATTAGCAGTGACCATCATGAATGGCCAGTGCTGGTCTGGCTTATCAGTGACTGTCACTCCTGGCCACTGTGTTCTGACTCTCCTGGTGACAGGTGATCAGTACTCTAGTGGTACTTCTGGTGGACACTATCTGGGTCAGACAGCCAGTCACTTGTGGCCACAGCAAGTTCTTTGTTTTCTCTGTTTATAAAATAAAGCCTGTACTTGTTCCCTGAGCCTGAGGCCTCTTGAAATTGCATGCACTGTCCTTCGGTTAGCTATAACCCAGAGGCCCCTATATATTGGTATTGTTTGTTCTAGCCCTTTTTTAAAGAAAAAGATTTATTTATTTATACAAGAGCTGGGGTATAGGCCAGAGGTGTGGGGCTAAGAGGATACACCAGGGACAGAGTGGGGAGCAGAGCAGGTTGATCGAGTGAAATGCACTGCTGAGGGGAGCAGCATGTGAGACAAGGAGAGGTCTGTGTCATGTGGGTCAACACCCTGGTTTTCCTGGCCTCCCTGGCCTGGGATTCAACTCTAGCTGCAGTGACTGCGATGGCTTCATAGTGCTGAGACTTATCCCCTTTCGCCACCATGGAGGCCCAGTTTTGGTTTTTGACCTTTTGGTTTGTGGCGTCTCTGTTTTAGAGCCAGGCAGGTGGGTGGCCATTGTAGCCTATCTTGGTGTCCCTGCCACCCCTGTTTCACTCTGAAGCACTGTCCTGAGGGTGAAATGAAGTTACAAGACAGTGCTGCTGATTGGAAAGTGTTAATAGGCCCTGGGCTTGCTGAAACAGGACCCCTGGTCTTCTCATCCTGTTAGAAGCACCTAAGAGTTTAAAAACAGAGTACAGCATGTCTTGAAGTAATGCTGTTTCCTTTAGCAAAGTTTCGTTATACCTTTTTTTTTTTAAGATTTATTTATTTATTCATACAGAACTGGAGTATAAGTCAGAGGCTCGGGGGCGGTGAGAGGCTTCACCAGAGACAGAGTGGGGAGCTGAACAGGCAGAACTGAAGAACACTGCTGAGGGGAGCAGTGGGCGGGTCAGGAGAGGTCTGCCACGCCATGTGGGTCACCTCGGGGTGGGGATTGAACTCATGCTGAAGTGGCTTTAGCTTTTTAGTGCTTGTGCTTTAACCTGCTGTCTCGAGGGAGGGCCCCCATTTCAATTTTAATGAAGAAAAAAATCAATTCTGTCTGGGTTCACTGTCTGTGAGTCTAGACATTCTCTCCTGTTGGTGTGGATGTTCTCTTATCATTCCAAAGATGTAAATGTGAGGCCTTGGTGAATCTTGGTTGTCCCTGTGTGTGTGTGTGTGTGTGTGTGTGTGTGTGTGTGTGTGTGTGAGCTGCAATGGGATGGATTCTGTCCAATGGGATGGATTCAGCTGACAGGAAAGCTTTGACCGCTGGAGACTCTGAACTGGAATAACCAGGTTGGAAAGTGAGTGAAAGAATAAACATATTGCTAAATATTAGAAGTGTTGTGAGTCTTTAGTTAGAAGCTTGGTGATGTTTTTGTGGCCAGAAATATGTCATGGGAATTTTCCCCACCCCCATCCCTTCTGTCCCCTTTTTCCCTTCTCCCTCATCCCTCTCTTCTAACCTCATTATGTTCATTAAAATCTGCTAGTCTTTGTAAATAGTTTACTTTGTTAAATTAGTTTTCATTATGTAAATGCAGTTGTCCTAGTTAGCCATTCTGACTTACTTCACTACACACAATTTCCTTGAACTCCCTCCTTTCTGCGGTGATACATCTCATCTTTCCTGATAGCTGAATAATACATCATCGTGTCTATGTGCCACATCTTGATCCCATTTCTGTTGGTGGCATTTTGGTTGTTTCCATGACCTAGTGTTGCAGTAAACTTGTAGAGCATGTACTTTTTATGTTGATGGTTTTATGTTCCCTTCCACATATGCCCAAGTGTGGGGTTACTGGGTTGTATGATATCTCCAGATTTAGTTTTGTGAGATGATTCTAAATCACTTTCCATAATGGTCAAACCAGTTTACCTTCCCATCAACTGTATAATAAGAATCCACTTTCTCTGCAGTCTCTCCAGCACTTGTAAGGGGTCTTTTTAACAGCGGCATTTCCATGGACGTGAGAGGCTCTCATTGTGCTTTTAACCCACATCTACCTTATTGGGAGTGATGATGAACATTTTTTTTCACCTGAGTTTTTAAACTTTAATAAAAAAATTAGCTTTTTTTTAGCAATACAAATACACATAAGTTTCACTTCTCTGTGCTTCTGTTTTTTCTTTAAATGAATAATACAATAGTTTATTTTTACACAATTTTGTGCATTCTTCCATCTCAGTTGCAATCCCCTTGAGCTTCCCATCACCAGTTCACCCATGTGCCATCACCAGTGCACTTTCTTGTCCCCACTGTTTTTGATCCCATTTCCCACTCTGCCCCCACAAAATGTCTCTGATATATAGCTGGATGATGAACATTTTTTAATGTGTTTATTGACCTTCTGGATACTCTCTCTGGTCAATTGGTCTGTTCATATTTGCTATCCACTTTCTGATTGGGTTGTTGTTTTCCTATTGTTGAATTGATTAATTGGATGTTTTGATTAATTGATTGAATTGATTGATTAATTTGAATAATTTATTGTATATTTTGGATAGTAACCTCTTGTTGGTTATATGTTACACGAATAGTTTCTCCCACTCAGTAGGATTTTTTAAAATCTTAGACATTTTTTTGCTATGTATAAAAGCATAAAATGGAAATAAATTTTTTTGTGATGCATAAAATGTAAGTAAATATGTTTTTGCTATGTATAAAAAGCAAAAAAGTATATGCTCCACTCCCCACTTTGTCTCTGGTGAACTCTCTTACCTTTCCATACCTCTGGCCTATACCTCAGCTATTGTGTGCATAAATAAATAATTTTTAAAGGTTATTTATGTATATGTAACAGGGGTGCAGGCCAGAGGTCCAGGGACTGTGAGAGGATTCACCAGAGACAGAGTGGGGAGCAGAACAGGCAGATCGACAAAGTACACTGCTGAGGGGAGCCGTGGGCAGGTCAGGAGAGGTCTGCCGCTCCATGTGGGTCACCTCCCTGGCCGGGGATAGATGTGGCTGCTGCTAGTGTCATAGTGCTGTGCTTTAACCTGTTGCACCACCAGGGAGGGCCCTAAATAAATAAATCTTAAAAAACAAAACAAAACAAATGTTCTGTTAAATTTTTTTGTTATTATTTAAAATGTTTTTGATATTTATGAAATGCTTTCTGTATACAGTTTGTAGGCATAGAACATATTGACTCCCAAAACATAGTCTTGCTATATGTTTATCAATCTATTAAAAAAGAGAAATAGGGCCCACCCTGGTGGCACAGTGGGTTAAAGCACCGCACAACTTCATTGATCTTTCTGCTCCCCACTCCAATGGGAAGTTCTCTCACTGCCGCTGCACCTCTGGACTGTACCTCAGTTCTGTATGCGTAAATACATAAACATAAAAAAAAAAAAGAAAGCTGGCATGCCTTGCTCCTTGGGCGGGCACGATATAGCCCACCATGCTGTTGTGCTATCGCCGGCTGCAATCAGCTTGCTGGGATGCTACACCCACTTGATTGGGGCCTTGGCTTGACAGTGCTGATGCCTCTGGCCAAGGAGTTCTTGGTGAAAGTGATGGCCTTTTCCCTCACTTGCTGAGCAGGTAGCTTTGCAGGCAGAGAGCAGGGCTGAGGTACAGAGTCAGAGGGTGGGTGCTCCTGGCTCAGCCCTGCACTGCTGGAACGGAAAGGTCTTGTTTAAACTTTTAAACAAAACAAAAAAAAAAGATTTATTTATTTGTACAGACAGAACTGGGGTACAGGCCAGAGGTACAGAGGCAGTGAGAGAACTCATTAGAGTCAGAGTGGGGAGCAGAACAGGCAGATCAATGAAGTACTCTGCTGAGGGGAGCAGCAGGTAGGACAGGAGAGGTCAGCTGGGTCATGTGGGTCACCTCTGGGGTTGGTGATCGAACTGGCATTGAAGTGGCTGTGGCTTTAACCTGTTGAGCCACCAGAGAGACCTTTTTAAAAAAAGTTTGAAAAAATATTTATTTATTTATGCATACAAGAGCTGGGATGTAGGCCAGAAGTGCAGGGGTGTGGGGGGTGTGGTAAGAGGACTCACCAGAGACAGAGTGGAGCTACTGAAATACACTGCTGAGGGGCATGGGGGTGAAACAGGAGAGGTCTGCAGTGCCATGTGGGTCACCCCCTGGCTGGGGATCAGACTCATGCTGCAGTGGCTGGGGTAACTTGATAGCTGTGTCTTTAGCCCCTGTGCCACCAGGGAGGCCCCTTGCCTAAGACTTTTACCTTCCCTGACCATTATATTTAAGACTTGCCCACCATTTCACAGAACTCCTAAGTAGGCAATGAGCCAAAGGAAGAAACTCCACTCATACATATGTGAAGTAATTTTCAGCCTTGCTGTGGCAGAATGCTTCACTTTCTACAGTCGTGGCAGATAGCCAGCCTGGCATTGTGATGAGTGGCATGGACTTCCTACTCCTTCACACTGGAGCTGGCCCCTGGCTTGCTTTGGCCAATGACTCTCATGGCTGTTATGTGAGCAGACTTTGTGTTTCTGCCTTTGCCAGCATAGGGACGTGCTCAGCTGATGTGCTGGTGGCCAGAGAATGAGAACCTGAGAGAGCAGACTTGAGCCCACTCTAAAGCCAGGGCTGTCCAAAACCAATTGGCTGAGGCCCAGACACCCCACAGATGAGTGAATGTAAAACAAAATTTTATATGCCATGGAGACTTTGCGGCTGTTTGTTACACAACATTATTCTGGTAACAGCCAACTGATGAACTTTTATAGGAAATTTCCTATTTCATGGAGATGTTATTGTTCATTTATGAAACTGGTCATACATAAAAATATAGAGAGGCAATGATTTGATATGGGCTTAGGAACTAGGACTACTCATTTATTGCGGGTAAGAGTATAAATTGGTAGCAAACTGTTTGGAAGTCTTATTTTATGTTGAAATTCTTACACTAATTCAATAATGCCACTACTAAAAATGTATCCTAAGAATTAATTAAGGACCTGCCCAGAGAATTATTGTCATGGGCAGTCACTACTTTAAAGGATGCTAAAATAGAAATGATGCTAGGAGACATTCTTGTTTTATAATTCCCAGATGTCAGCACAGGGGCTCTGTGACAGAAGAATCGAGTACGGGATCACTTAGTGATGTGCCAGCTAAAGACACAGCTATCAAGTTACCCCAGCCACTGCAGCATGAGTCTGATCCCCAGCCAGGGGGGACTGGGGCCATGTCCAGGGCCATCTCCCATCAGGGCTCAGCCATGGCTGTTTGCACACATACCCAGCTCCTGGGGGAGCAGAACTCCAGCCCTGAAGAGCGGGAGGCACCAGGCAGGGATGGGAATGGGGCTTCAGCAGTGGAGAGCTGCCATGCCCAGGAAACTACAGAAACACACCACAGTGATTTCACAAGCCTGCTTCCACATCATTAGTGAGTAAGCTTGACACAACACTGACCCGTGAGCTCCACTGACCTCCAGGCTGAGCTGAGATGGACAGTGGTCACCAAAACTCAGAGGAGCACACTTCCTCGAGGTGTTCCAAATAAAAATGAGAGAGCTCCATGGGTGCCCATATTTCTGCATTGTCCAAAGTTCTTTGAACATTTCAACTTATTTAAGATTCATAGAAGCTTGAGCCTCCCTGGTGATACAGAGATTAAAGACACAGCACTGTGAAGCTATCAGCAGCCATTGCAACATGAGTTCAATCCCTGGCCAGGGAGGTGACCCACATGGCACAGCAGACCTCTACCTCTCCTTACCTTGCCCACTGCTCCCCTCAGCAGTGTATTTCAGTCAGTCTGCCTGCTCTGCTCCCCATTCTGTCTCTGGTGAATCTGCTCACCTCCTGTACCTCTAGCCTGCACCTCAGTTCTTGTGTGCATAAATAAATAAATCTTTTTTAAAAAAGGATTCATAGAAGCCAATATTATTATTCCATAGAATGGAAGGTGAGAGGTGAAGAGAAGCACAGCTTGCTTGTGCAGCACTGGCCAGGGGATGTGTGCATGAGCCCCCAAACTGTGATGTGTGGTGATGACAAACTGGGAATGGGCTGGCGTGACAAAGAACTGAAGCAAGCTGCAGGAAGTTTATTGAAAGATTCAGGCCAAGTCCTGGGAACAAAGCTGTAAGGGTTCAAGAAATAGGCTAGCTCCTGCCAGCAGCAAGCAAGCCTGAGATGTATTTATTCCAACTTCACATGTTATTAAAAATTATGTATATAAATATATTTAAAAGATCGATTTATTTATGCATACAGAAATGGGGTACAGGCCACAGGTGCAGGGGCGGTGAGAGGATTCACCAGAGACAGAGTGGGGAGCAGAACAGGCTGACTGACAAAATACACTGCTGAGGGGAGCAGTGGGCCTGTCAGGAGAGGTCTGCTGTGCCATGTGGGTCACCTCTGGGGCATGGCTCAAACTCCTGCTGAAGTGGCTTTAGCTTCTCAGTGTTATGCTTTAACCTGCTGCGCCAACAGAGAGGGCCCAGATATATTTTTTATTTATACAAAGACAGATAACAGTATGGCTACCTCAAGGTAGCTAATGAGTCCTAAATGGGTTGCTGCTGTTGAAAATGAACTCAGGGTGCTAATGGTTATGCTCACATTTTAGGTCTAGGGGATGAGCTGTGGCAACTGTGCAGTTTCTTGATTGGTCAACCTTGGTCAATGCCCTAGTAATGTAGAATGACCATGATAGCGTCATGGGCTTTTTTCTTGTTACTGACTTTTCTCTCTTGTTATGTCTTCTGGGCGCCCCATGTCTCCCAGGGTCCCAGTTCCTATCTGCCTGTTAAGGTCTAACCCCTCGCTGGTGGCACAGCTGACACACGAACGCAGCTTCCATGTGCTCAGCTACTGTGGCGGGGATCCCAGCTGGCTCCTGGGTCCACCTCATTGGTATTCAGTCTGGCTGTCATATACCTTCCCTGCTTTGGAGAGGAGCCGCTGATGGCTCGGAGTAAGTGAATTGTCCCGGCTGCTTCAAAATGTAGTTTTTCGTCCTGTTGCCAATACCCCAGTTTAGGCAGGACCGAAGCAAATCACCCTGGAGAAGTGGGAGCTGCAGATGTCTCCCCAAGCATGAGCACCCAGGCTGACATCTCATTGTGGGGCTGGGGGTACCAGACACATTGACTATCACTGAGTATTGATTCATTTTCTTTTCTACTAGACCACAGGCATACCACTGTTTATTCATGCGGTCCATAAGTCCTTTCGGGGCCTGTTGACCAAAGACACATGATTTTGTGGCCCTCCCACCCCCAGAGGACAGTGCAGTACCAATGCATGATGCAACAACAAGCCAATCTCTGTGGGTTCCCAAAACAGAGGTCAGTGCCCCAGCCAACGACTCATGGTGATCTTCTTGCTTCTGTTCTGAACTGAAAGGCCTTGAAGCCTTCATTTATTTCCTAGGACAGCCTTACACATATGTTTGATGATGCTAAGAATTCTGTCCCTATGTGTTTTTTTGGTAATGTTCTCTGCTGAGTATCAGACCCAGTCTTCTCCATGCTGGCTTTGAGATAGATGGTCTTTTGTTGACAAGCAGTTTCTAGCTTTTAGCTTAAAATGACTTTTCAGGCAAGCTTGGCAAGAAAGCAGAAGCCATTTACTAAAGACAAGGCTGAATAGTCTGGCTAAATAGTCTGGCTAAATCATTACAGTAACCAGCAATACTGAAATGAAGAGGAGGTTATCTTTTGTGGGTTGGACACAGAAATGTTTCACAAGGATGTCCCGGGGCAAGGGCATGGACATAGTTGTCTGAATCACTCTGATTGTGTGAACTTGAACATATACCTGTAAAACATTTATGAATGCTTTGTACATTCTGAATATACAAAATTAACATCCAAAAGGTTGAATTTCACTTTGAGATTTTAGAACTTTTTCTACCCTATGGGCTAGATAAGTAGGTCAATCAAGTGCTGATAAAAAATGCAGAGCTGGGGCTCCCTGGTGACACAACGGGTTAGGTCTCAGCACTGTGAAGCTCTCTGCAGCACTGCAGCATGAGTTTGATTCCCTGCCAGGGAGGTGACCCCCATGGCCCAGCAGACCTTTCCTGTCTCCCAGCTGCTCCCCTCAGCAGTATATTTCAGCCAATCTGGTTGTTCTGCTCCTCACTCTGTCTCTGGTGAATCATCTCACCCCCTGGACCTCTGGCCAGTACCCCAGTTCTTGTGTGTATAAATAAATAAATCTTTTTTTAAAAATGTGGAGCTAATTAAATGTACAAAAGGTGTCTTTTGCACATGATTGCCATGTCACGGTGCTGAAGGGAAAGAGAAAGGCTGGAGCTGTTGACTCTTCAGGAAGCCCCAGGATGGCTGTGTTTTGGGTATAACACCACGCTGACAATCTTGATTTCCCCCCTGCATTTACGGTCTTATCATTAGGGGTCAACATCAAAAAGCTTGTTTGAAGAGCTCAACCCCTGGGCTGAGACAGAATCCCAAGTACCCGAGAGGATGATATTGGCACGGGCTGTGGGTAGAGAATGTTCAAGGGCGTGCAAGTCAGTCCTCTCAGGATACAGCACAGACATGGTAAAACGGCAAAGAGAGGAAAGATAAATTAAATCTGAGGATAAAAGTGAATCCTAGGGCAGGCCAGAGGGGTATGCCTGCTTTGGTGGCTGATTGTTTTGCACCCTTGAAAGGTACAGAGGCTGAGGCATGGACGTCTGAGACGATGGTGTTCTACTGAGTATGTCTAGTGCTCCCCCCCACCCCCCATACTTCAATATGTTTTACTGGAGCAATTTCAGTGAAAGGCAGCTTTTATTTACAGAATTTAATGTGTGTGGGGACTCTCCAACCCACTTGGACACGCGTGCAGATACGATTGTATTGTTTTGTCAGTTTGCATACAAAAATTTTGTTTGTTTCACATTTATAAAAATCCCAATACCATAATGAAAAATCCTTCCTTACCTATTCCATAATTAAATATAAAAAACAGCGTCAAGAAACGTATAATTTAGATAGGTTTAATCTCGAAATGTAATCCAATAAGGCTAAAACTAAGCATTATAGTCCTGCACCAAATAATAAAATACTCGAAGCCCTTCAGGATCCTTTGACTGATTATATCAGTAAGTGAACATATTTTTAATGTAGTGAAAGAAATATGTTCATCTCCAATTACGATTACAACCCTGTCCGGGGAGACCGCAAAGCATCATCTTCCTTTGTGATTTCACTGTCATCAATAACCCTCTTGAGTATGTCCATTACACTCCTGTGTACATAACCTCTTTTCTGATCATGATACCGTTTTAGTAATTGCTGCCGTTGGCATATCTAAGCTTTCTCTACAGCCGAAACTCCAACTCCAGAAACAGGTACCCAAACTTGCCCTTGTGCTGCCCAAGGTTTCCTGGTGCATAGGGGTCAAGCACATGATTGCTCAGCACATGAAGCAATCTGTAGCCACTGCTGCATGAGTTCGATCCCCCGCCAGGGAGCTGAGCCGCATGGTACAGCAGACCTCTCCTGTCTTGCCCACTGTTCCCCTCAGCAGAGTATTTCAGTTGATCCACCAGTTCTGCTTCCCACTCTCTCTGGTGAATCCTCTCACTTCCTACACCCCATATCTCTGGCCTACATGAAAATGTTGTATATATATTTAAAAAATTGCTGGCCTTAGTCATTTTTGCCAGAGGGAAAACTGTCCAAAGACCTGGCCAATATGCCTCCAATGCCCAAGAGTTGTATGTTAGAGTCTGATTAACACACCAATACTTATGTTTTTCTTGCCTTCCCTTTATAACCTCTCATATAGAAAAATATCAAATTCTGGGCCTCCCCAGTGGTAGGAAGGGTTAGCACTATGAAAACTATCAGCAACCACTGCAGCATGAGTTCACTCCCGCCCGAGAGGTGACCACGTGGTGCAGCAGACCTCTCCTGTCTCACTTGCTGCTCCCCTCAGCAGTGGATTTCAGTCAATCTGCTCCCCACTCTGTCTCTGGAGAATCCTCTTATACCTTGTACCTCTGGCTTGTACTCCAGTTCTGTATGCATAAATAAATAAATCTTTAAAAAATGCCACATTCTGGCCCTCCCTGGTGGTGCAGTGGGTTAAAGCACAGCACTGAGAAGCTAAAGCCACTTCCGCATGAGTTCGATCCCCGCCTGCCCCGGAGGTGACCACATGGCGTGGCAGACCTCTCCTGGCCTGCCTGCTGCTCCCCTCAGCAGTGTACTTCGTCGATCTGCCTGTTCTGCTCCCCACTCTGTCTCTGGTGAAGCCTCTCATCGCCCCTGAGCCTCTGGCCTATACCCCAGTTCTGTATGCACAAATAAATAAATCTTTAAAAAAAAATGCCACATTCTTATAAGGTGAGAAACAGGATAACAAAGTGGACAGGAATATGTTCCTTGCTTCTGTGAATGTGTCTGATACTGCCTGTGATGCCGTTTGGATTATCAGTTTTTTTATGGAAAAAAATATTAATAACAATTCAAATAGGATTAGAAAAAATATGACTTGACTTATAAACAGAAACTGTAACCACTCAAGGGGATTTCTCTATCGTTTCTACTTTCGTGCCTCTTTTCTTCCAGCTTTTCAAGAGGTCCAGAAAATGAAGAGTCCCACATGCTATATCTCAGAGACTAGCAGGGGATTTAGACCAAGTCAACAAGGCTATTAACCTCCTTGCTCAAGAAGTTGATGAAAAAAGGACTGGGATGAAGGTGAGGCAGTCGTGGCCAGGGGAATGGACTTTAAGGGGGAGCCTCCCCAAACCCTGTAATCAAAGTAACAGTTTAATGTCATTGTCTTAAAAATCAAAATTAATGTCAAAAACCCGTCATAAATAACATTTTAAATAAAAAAGGGTCCATAGCTGTGCCAAGCTGAGCCATGTGGGCAATTGAGACTAAAGGAAAAATCAGTAACGCTGGCCCTGCTTTCATTTCAAATGCTGGTATTTTGTTCATTATGGATTTTTTTTTTGCATTGGTTGGCTGTGCTCACCTCGCTCTAGTCCTGGCTGTTGCATGAAACTGGAGCGGGAGGTTTAGAACCCTACTTGGGGGATGTGTATTGCTTGGAGACAGGTAGTTCTCGCTATCAGGGATCTTCAGCCCTGCTAGGAAGATACAGGATGGGGGTGGGCAGAAAGCGAGAGAGACGGAAGAGAAGGGGCAGTGAGGTGAGGTGGAAAATAAAAAGAAAAAGGAGGAGGAACAGCAGGAAAAAGGAAAAGAATGGGCTACTGATTGGGGTCAGTTTCCTGTGGCTCTTCAGGCTGAGGACTAGATGCGCTCTCTTGGCCCCATTGCATGCTGTGAGCTCCAGGCTGAGTTGCTGACTACACGCTCTGACCTCATCCAGCTCTTGGGATTTGTCTGTGTCCCAGTGTTCCGAGGGGTGACCGCTGGGGACTGAGACGCTGCTGTGTGTCTACAGCTCTGTGTCTACACAACGGGTTGACTCTATTGTGCTGCCTTCATCAGGCCAAACTCACTCTCCTGGAGATCGTTAACAATCTGATGTCCATGCCAGCAATTACAGAGAGGATTGTTAGTGTTCTTGAGGAACTAGGAAAAATAGTTTTTACACTGAGATTCTTAGAATCCTAAACTTGCTGTGCCCAACCTGCTATTGTCTCATGCTCTTTCCTCAGTTCTTTCTTTCTTTCTTTTTTAATATTTATTTTATTTATTTATGCATACAAGAACTGGGGTACAAGCCAGAGGTGCAGGGGCAGTGAGAGGCTTTACCAGAGACACAGCGGGGAAAAGAACAGGCTGAAGTACACTGCTGAGAGGAGCAGCGAGCGGGTCAGGAGAGGTCTGCTGCGCCATGTGGGTCACCTCCCTGGCTGGGGATGGAACTCATGCTGTGGCTGGCGACAGACTGACAGCCCTGAGACTAACTCCTGCACCACCAGGGAGGCCCTCTTTCCCCAGTTCTGATGTCAGAATTCTAAACCTCAAGCACTATTGATCATGTTCTTCTCAGCAACATGCCAGCAACACTGGCTGTAGCACTCCCTCTCCCTTCCCAGTTCATCTATCAAAAGAATGGGGGCGGGGGGAGCAGAGGGAATAAGGAGAGGGAGGAAATGAAAAAAAGAAAGAGGAAGCAGTAATGAAGAACAAAAGCAATAATCGGTGTATCAGATGAATTTCTTCCTAGCCTTGGTCTATTTATTATGCAAATAGGATAAAGTGAAGACAAAGGATTAAAAAAAATTCACCTATGCTACAAACCATTTGGAGGAATTTTTCTCTTTCCAGGATCTGTTAAAAAGACTAATACTTTGAAATAATCTGACCAACTTGCCATGACCTTCCTCACATCTCTCTAAATTTCATCTTTGTATACTCAAGAAGAGCTTCTTGGAATTTGCTAATGGTGTACTAGACCATAGGAACTAGTGAGGCAGGATAAATTGATACCTCCATCATGAAGATTTTGAGTTCTTCCTGCTGCCTTGGAAGTACAAGTCACAGAAAGCGAAACCAGGAATGGGGGGACTGCTGTGTTCCAGTATACAGCACCACCATTTACAACCAGTAGATTTCAGACAAGTGATGTCTTTTTTTTTTATATATATAGATAAACTTATTTGTTTATGCATATAGAACTGGGGTACAGGCCAGAGATGCAGGGGTGGTGAGAAGATTCACCAGAGATAGAGTGGGGAGCAGGACAGGTAGATCGATGAAATACACTGTTGAGGGGTGCAGTGGGCGAGACAGGAGAAGAACTTCTGCCAGATATAGAGAGTTCTATGTGGGTCAGCTCCCTGGCCAGGGATCGAACTTGTGCTGAGGCAGCAGTGGCTAGCTTCATAGTGCTGTGCTTTAACCCGTTGTGTCACTGCTGAGGGGAGCAGTGGGCAGGTCAGGAGAGGTTTGCCTGGTATCTTTTTAATACCCATTTTTTATCCTCTGAAGAACTGAGATGAGCAATTCTTCCTGAGCTAAAGCACATTGATCGGGAATGGGGCATCCAAGTCCCACCCCAAAGGCAATATTTCCCAGCTTCCCTAGACAATAGCACCCCATGTAGTCCTTGTGAATACATTTCGGCCAATGGTAAGTACTGAAAACACTGTGTGAATTCAGAGTTCTCTCCTAAATAATGAGAGTGTACACCCTTCTTCATTTTTGTTATCCAGAACATGGATGTGATGGCTGGAGCCCTAGCAGCATTTTTGGGCCATTCTGTCCTAGAGCAGAGAGTGTAGTGCGAACTCTGAGCCTCCAGCCCTGTGAAGAAACAAAGTCCTATCTATGGTCACATTGTAGCTCTTTGGGGTTTGTTTGGGGATGGAATTAATCCTCACTAAGGAAGCTTCCCTGTTGGGGCTGGTATAGATAGTCAGGGAAATAGCTCCACAATCAGCAGTGTGACATAGAGCTGAGGGAGAATTTGAAAGATTGCAAAACCAAACAGGTCACATGACTCAGTGTTGGGGATTTGAGTTTTATTTCAACAAATACTGCACAATAGAGGAAAATAAAAAAGAAAACTGTAAAGGCCAAACAGAACAACTTAATGTACATTAAGTTGTTATGAAAAGATGTTCCACTTTGTTTTAAAGATTTATATATTTGTGCATACAGAACTGGGGTACAGGCCAGAGGTTCAGAGGCTGTGAGAGGATTTGACAACGACAGAGTAGGGAGCAGAATGGGGAGATGGACAAAGTACACTGCTGAGAGGAGCAGCAGGTGGGTCAGGAGAGGTCTGTGCCGCCATGTGGATCGTCTCCCTGGCCGGGGATCAAACTTGTGTTGCGGTGGCTGTGGCCAGCTTCATAGTGCTGTGTTGTAACCAATTGCACCACCAGGGAGGGCCGAAAAAATGTTCCAAATATTAAGTTAATAAATGAAATCTCCAATACTGAGATTTTTCTTTTTCAGTTCTCATAGAAACAGATTATCTTTACTTAATAATAGCCATGACAATAGAAAGCACTGTAAACCATCTGCCACAAATAAACATAAAGCCTCTCCAGTGACACTCGGGACAGGAGGAGGCGGAGATGTGGCAGGGGTGAGAGAGTTTAGGGAAAAAATAGATTCTGTTAAGTTTAAGAAATGTAAGTAAACAAATGCCATAAAAAAAAAAAAAAACAGAGAATACTGTTGTTAAAGCACCAGGGGAAAGCAAAACACCCAAACTTGATCTAGCCAATAAAAGCATGAAAGAAAAATAGACAAACCTCTTAGCAAACTGAATCTACAAGGGAATTGCCTTTTTTGGTACAGGTTATATAGCAAACTCTGTAACATCTACTTAATTCAAAACTTTAGCGGCATCCCTTTGAAAACAAAGCACAAGGTCAGATGTCCACACCAGAGCGCCATAGTTAACATAGTTCCAGGGCCTGCCAAAACTCTGGGTGAGAAGGAGAAAAAGGGTAGATGGATTATGGATGATAGAAAGAGATGAAAGGGCCCTTTCTAGTGGCACAATGGGTTGAAGAGCAGCACTATGAGGCCAGCAGCTGCCTATTCAACTCTTTAGCTCTTCAGCTCAAGTAGTCCCAGCCAGTGAGGTGGCCCACATGGCGCAGCAGACCTCTCCTGTCTCACCTGCTGCTCCCCTCAGCAGTGTACTTCGTCGATCTGCCTGTTCTGCTCCCCACTCTGTCTCTGGTGAATCCTCTGACCACCCCTGCACCTCTGGCCTGTACCCCAGTTCTGTATGCATAAGTAAATAAATCTTTAAAAAAAAAAAAGAAAGAGATGAAAGACTAAGAGGACAAGCAATAATAATGACATAATTGCTGGCCATGTGATTATTGAGTATACTCACCAAATCAAACAGCTATTTTTCTTTTGTCCTAGAGTTTTAGGAGGCTCCTCTTCACTGTGGATATCCTCTCCCCATGTCTGGGTTACCTCCCCCTGCCCAGGACCTGCCTGGGTTGGCTTTAGGAAAGGAGATAGGAAATGCCAAGCAATGGCTGTTCCCACACTAGGGAAGAATTGGTTTCTACCTCTGGCATCTACGGGTGAGAGACAGGCAGACGCGGAATTACTCCATCTTCCCAAGTCAGCTTTTCTGTTGCTGCTGTGTGTTTAATACTTCTTATATCAGTACAGAAGTAGTTGCATGTGTCACTTGCTCTTCACCCCCCACCCCATGCACACACATTTTGCCTACAGAAGTGCAACATGAACCCCGACAGCATGGCCACTTTGGAAATCAGCTTGTATCCTGTGAAGGGCTGACTCGAGGAGCAATGTAAGTCTCGGTGGCTCTTCTCCAAAGAGTGCACCCCCAAGGATCAAACAGGTGGTTGTTTAGGGTAGAAAACATCAGCAGAGCCTGGAACAAATCAAAGGTCCACACAAGAACGGAGAAATGAATTGTGTCCAGGTGTGAAAGTGGAATGTCATTCACCAGGAAGGGTGACTGACAAATGTCACAACTTCCGAGGGCTTTTGCAAATATAATGTCGACTAAGAAAAGCTAGTTACAGATTTAGAGCTCAAAACCACTCCTTTGAAAGTCCCAGAATGCAAATCTGATAGTTGGGATTAATAAAAGAGAGTGAAAATCTATGAAGAATAACAAAGAATTAGTAAGTGCACATTTAGGGACATGGTTGCTCTGGGGAGGGTGTGATAGGCTGGGGTATTGCCCTCCCTCTGGAGCTCAGATTCCAGGGGTCATCATCAGAAACACTCCCTTCATCAGCCCTTCCTACCTCGATCCACTCTTATTGCTGGAGTCATCAGGCTGGACCCCACCATCCTGGCCAGTGGTCTGGCCATTACGTGCCTACAGGCCAGCTGGCCGGGCCACATTAAGCTTGACCAGCTCTCTCCTGCACTGCAGAGACTGAACATCCCGCTGGGATTCCCGCTGTGCTTGCTTTCCCATCTATGTGATTGATCACTACTTCCCGCGGCTGCTCTGACAATGACTGCATTTTTAGTGGCTTAAAACAGCACAGATTAATTATACCAATTCTGGAGATCAGAAATCCAAATGATACAGCAAAAGACCTCAGTGAGAGTGCTCAAACATCAGAAACGTATTTTCTCACTGTTCTGGAGGCTGGAAGCCTGAGCTCAAGGTGAGGGCTCGGTTGGCTTCTCCTGCGGCCTCTGTCCTTGGCTTGCAGGTCGGCGCTGTTTCTTTGAGTGTCCTCAGCTACTCTGCACACATGTATCCCTGCTGTCTCTCTCTCTGTCTCCAGTGTCCTGTTCTTAAAAGGACAACAGTCAGAATGAATTAGGGCACACCTAATGGCCTCATTTTCCTTTAACTACCTCTTTTTTTTTTTTTTTAAAGATTTATTTACTTATGCATACAGAACTGGGGTATAGGCCAGAGGTAAGGAGGGTAAGAGGATTCACCAGAGACAGAGTGGGGAGCAGAAGAGATCGATGAAGTACACTGCTGAGGGAAGCAGCAGGCGAGATAGGAGAGGTCTGCCATGCCGTGTGGGTCACCTCCGTGCCAGGGATCAAACTGGCATTGAAGCAGCTGCCGCTAGCTTGCAGTGCTGCGCTTTAACCTACTGCACCACCAGGGAGGGCCCTTAACTACCTCTTTAAGGCCCTATCTCCAAATACATTCAGAGTCTGAGGTATTAGGGGCTTCCCCGTGTGAATGTGGAGGGGAACAATGGGGTAAGATCAGATGTCATTTGGACTGTGTTCCTTTGGAGGTTCTGAAGGAGAATCTGATTCCTTGCCTTTGCCTGCTTTCCTTGGCTTGTAGCTCCCAGATCACTCCAGCTTCTTATTATGTCCTCAGATTTCCACTCCTATTGCCCTCTCTCCCTCACGATTGCATGGTCCTACCCAGATAATCAGGGTACTCTCCTGGTCTCGTACCGTAAAGTCCTGTTGGCCACGAAACCTCTCACCCCCAGGTCCCAGTGACTAGGACTTGCATGAGCGCTTGTTCTGTTCATCACACCATCTTCCAGGAGAGTCTATCAGAACATCTCTGTTCCCTTTACTTTCCAAGCATTGTCTCCCTGCCCCATCACACTTCACTGCCAAAATAACTCCATTGCATTGGAACTGCCTTTTCAGCCCACTGTCAAAATCCTCCTTCTCTGCTTCTGAACTCTTTCAGCTGGGCTCACTTCCTGTCATCCTGGGTGCTGTGTCCCTGTTCCGCCTCAGGTCAAGACATTTGTCTTTGCTCTGGCTTGATGAACCTTTCAAGATATATTTGTATAGCAAACAATCTGGGCAGGTAAAGCATCTATCCCCTGGAGCAAAGGGCAGAAAAGCATCTTTTGCCAGCATCTGTGGAAGCCAGGCAGGCTGACTCGTTAGTGCAAAGAGGGTCTTTCCCATCCTCTGTAGGCCCCATTTCCCCTGGCTTTCTCAGTCTTCACACCTCATTTGCTTCTGTCATAGTTGTTCCATTTCTTTCTTTCTTTCTTTTAAAGATATTTATGCATACAAGAGCTGGGATGTAGGTCAGAGTTGGGGGGTGAGAGGATTCACCAGAGATAGAGCGGGGAGCAGAATAGGCAGATGCACTGAAATACACTGCTCAGGGGAGCAGCGGGTGGGTCAGGAGAGGTCTGCTGCGCCATGTGGGTCAGCTCTCTGGCTGGGGCTGGAACTTTTGCTGTAGTGGCTGCGATAGCTTCATATTGCCAGCTTTAATTCCATTGTGCCACCAGGGAGGCCCAGTTGTTCCATTTCTAATGGCTTATTCTTACCAGTTTGTAGTCACTTTGCAGATTACTCCTTAAAAACAACAAACCCCACTCTTGTTTGACATCTTACCTCCCAGCTACAAGCCCATTTCTCTGTGCTCTTCCCAGAAAAAAATTCATGAAATTATTGCCTGTGGTGGTTCTGTCTAAGAACACTTTCTGGGACAGTAGAGAAAATCTGCCTCTACTTGGTCTCATTCGGTAGCCACTAGCCCCATGCAATCGAAATGTAGCGAGTGCAACTGAGGAGTGAATTTTCTATCTAAATCTAGATGAATTACACTGAAATAGCCCCATGTGGATAGTGGCTACCATACCGGCGAGTATCTGTAGTGATTTCATCTCACACCCCATTCTGTTCAGTCCACCCCACTTGTCTTCTTTCCCTTCTTCTCCAGCAGGATCGATGTTCTCAGGGCCACCAATGATTTCATCAATGTTGCCAAATCTGAGGGTGATTATTCTGGCCTTCTCTTACCTGACTTTTTTTCCCTTTCTTTTCTTTTTATTTTTTAAATTTATTTCTTCATACAGAACTGGGGTACAGGCCAGAGGTGTGGTGGGTGAGAGGATTCCCCAGAGACAGAGAGGGGAGCAGAACAGGTAGATGCACTGAGATGCACCGCTGAGGGGAGCAGCGGGCGGGTCAAGAGAGGTCTGCCACGCCATGTGGGTCACCTCCCTGGATGGGGATTGAACTCATGCTGAGCGGCTGTGGTAGCTTCACAGTGCTGTGCTCCAGCCTGTTGCGCCACCAGGGGGGACCCTCTTACCTGACTTTTCAACTATGTTTGACCCAGTTGGCCAGTTGTTCATTCTGAAGTGCTTGTCTCTGGCTTCTTGGGCCCTTCTGCTAACTTCCTGTTGTACCGTTCTCCCAATCCTTCACCCTGGTTGGCTTTCTGTGCTTGACCTGTAAGTATCTGAATACCCAAAGATCAATACTAGCCCTCCACCCTTCTGTCTACACCTCTCTCCAGGTCATCTCACCCAGTTACCTACCATTAGACACTGTCTAATGCTGATGCACTGTAAATTTGTTACCTCCAAACCTGTCCTCTCCAATGGGTGCTGAACATTCACATCCAATGGCTTACTTTACATATCCATGTGTGTGTTCAGTAAGCATCTCAAATTTAATGCATCCAAATTGGAACATTTGATTTCTGCGCAAACTTTTTCTTTCAGCTTTCCTATCTTAAGAAATGTACTCTTGTGAGCCCCCCCTGGTGGCGCGACAGATTAAAGCACAGCACTATGAAGCTCTCTGCAGTTACTGCAGCATGAGTTCAATCCCCTGCCAGGGAGGCGACCCAGTTCTCCTGACCCACCCACTGCTCCCCTCAGTAGTGTATACTTTGTCAGTTGGCCTGTTCTGCTCCCCCCTCTGTTTCCATTGAATCCTCTCACCCCCACACCTCTGGCATGTATCCCAGTTCTTGTATGCATAAATAAAAAATAAATCTTAAAAAAAAAAAAAAAAAGAAATGTACTCTTGCTACCCAGGTGCTCAAGACAAAAACCTGGCAGTCTTTGTCCAGGCCCATTGGCAAAGCTGCTGCTCTACCTCCGAATAGATCCACAGTCATTTCCTTTGTCTTGATGGCCAACTCCTGATTTTTTAAAAATTATAATAGCTAATTTTTACATCATTTTGGGCCTTTTTCTATCTCAGTTGTAATCCCCATGGGCTTCCCATCACCAAATCACCCGTGTGCCATCACCACAGTCCAGTGACCGCCCCCCCCCCCCATTTTTGATCCCATTTTCCACTCCACCCTCGTAAAATGTCTCTGATGTATAGTTGTTCATTACTGTTACCCCCCCCCCCCCAGTCCTTTATGCTCCTGCTATGAGTGAAACCATCGGAATTTTTCGTTTTCTTTCTGGCTTATCTCACTAAACATGATCCCTTCCAGCTCCACTCATGTTGCTGCAAAAGACATGAGTTTATCTTCAGCTCCTGATTTTAATCTCCCCTCCTTGGTCCTCAATTAGAGCAATAGCCTCACAACTGCTGTGCTTCTGTCCCACACTACACACAACAGCTGCACCCAGAGAGAAGTATCTTTCAAAAGTGCAAACAGTTTTTTTTTAAAACACTATTGAAAATGTTTTTAAAAGTCCTCGAGTGGTTTTCTCTTGGACTCACACATGGAATCGATGAGTCTTTCCACCCACCTGGGAGTCTGCTACATCGGGATTCCAAGTTGTGTGAAGCTCTGCACTGTCCTTGCTATTTAAACCACTTTCATTTGTATGTATTGTTGTTTAAAGTAAAAAACATTCTAGCTGAGCCAAAGCTCTTCAGAGAAATACATCAATTAATTAAATGTTAGCAGTAAACAAAGTCACCAAAAATTCTTTGAAGACTGATTATTATCAAAGCACTGTTTTGAGGTGCAGAATATATAGGGAAAAACATACAATGTTGTAGACATTTGTTGATATTAAATTATGTTTATGGTGCAATGTCAAGCTTAAAAAGCAAATTTCAGCCCTCCCTTGCAGCACAATGGGTTAAAGCATAGCCCCCTGAAGCTATCTGCAGCCACTGCAGCACAAGTTTGATCCCCGCCAGGGAGGTGACCACATGGTGCAGACCTCTCTTCTCTTGCCCTCTGCTCCCCTCAGCAGTGTACTTTGCCAATCTGCCTGTCATGCTTTCGCTCTGTCTCTGAAGAGTCTTTTTACCACTGTAGCACATCTGGCCTGTACTCCAGTTCTGTGCATAAATAAATAAGTCTAAAAAAAAATAAAAGGCAAATTTCAATAACATTTATTTAGAAATATATACATATATACTCATGATAATATGAATGAATATAGCTTTAAATGGATATAAATTTATACATACACATACATTTTATAATTTTTATAGTGTTATTACTGGGTAATAAGATTATGACTTTTTCCTTGATGTTTACAAACTTTTTTAAAGAAAAATTATTTATTTATTTATGCATATGGAATTGGGGTACAGGCCAGATGTGCAGGGGCGGTGAGAGGACTCACCCGAGACAGAGTGGGGAGCACATCAGCCTGACTGAGGAAGTACACTGCTGAGGGGAGCAGTGGGCGGGTCAGGAGAGGTCTGTGGCACCATATGGGTCACCTCCAGGGAGGGGATTGAACTCACGCTGAAGTAGCTTTAGCTTCTCAGTGCTGTGCTTTAACCGGCTGTGCCACCAGGGAGGGCCAATGTTTCCAAACTTTTTTTTTTTTTTTGCAGAGTCTGAGCTGGGGTGGGGGGTGTCACCCCAGTTCAGTTTCCAAACTTTTTAAACTAACACAAAATAATTTTATAATCAGAGAACAAATACAAATGATACTACTTTACACAAAAAATTATTTTGAAGGTGCAGTTAATTAGGCAAATTGTTTCACAGTTATTTAGTTTTTTCTCTCATGTTTTGGGAGAAACACATCTTGTTAAGGGGCAGGCAGGTAAACTTGTGTTGTCCTATAGTAGAAATGTATTCAGGAATGTTCTCGGGGCATGTGGGACAAAAAGGCTCTTCATGGCCAAAACCACACCATGTTGTGGGGCATCTGAACCCAATTCCACTGGGAGCATTGGGGCTCCCCTCCCCCCACTAACAAGAATTGGGTATCCAAGAAATTAGCTCATCTCTGTTAATGTCTACCCAGAAACAGGGTCAGGTCCCACAGGTTAAATCTTCCAAGACTGCCCTCTGCCTCAGGGGCTGGCAGGCTGCAAGCCCCAGCCAGTCACCCAGTAGAGACCCACCCACCACCCTCTGGAGGCTCCCAGACCCTCTCCACAGACTTCAGGCCCCCAAGCCCAGGTAGTCTGTGCTTCTGACCTACTGGCTATCAGTCAGAGCTTCCCATGACCCCCTCTCCAGGTTCAACTCATATGGGTTCAGACCACCAATTTATTACAAAGGATATTAAAGGCCACAAATTAACAGCCAGACAATGAGAAACAAAAGTTGAGGATTGGGGAAAAGGTAAGGATCTTCCACTCCCTCTACAGGTGTGCCTTGTTGGTCAATCTTTGTAAGCTCCTCAACCTAGAACTTCTCCAAAGTCCTTCTTCTTGAACTTTTGTGGAGGCTGCGTTGCATAAGCAAGAGTTATTAAATAGTTGGCCACTGGCAACTGAACTCCACTTCTAGCCCCTCTCTCCTCAGGCTGTTGGACTCACAGTGCCACCTTCTATTCCTGTTGGTTTCTCTGGCAAGAGACTCCCTGAACACTCTCCACACTTAAATTCCAAGGGGTGCGGTGAAACAGGAACTGTGGATGAAAGCACAATATGTAAGAGAAGTATGTTTTGGTTCATCGAATGACCAGATATGTTTTTCCAATAAAGCATAATATTGCACTGAGAAGCAAAACTTAGATGATGAGCAGGCTAAAAGGAAACGCATGGAGACTGATCGCTTTCTCAGGCAACAGGCAGATTTTTTTTTTCCAATTTGGTATGTATTTTTTTTTTAAAGATTTATTTATTCATACAGAACTGGGGTACAGGCCAGAGATGCGGAGGGTGAGAGGATTCACCAGAGACAGAGTGGGGAGC
>NW_004567112.1:55590552-55601015 GCF_000260355.1 Condylura cristata
CGGCTTTAGATTCTCAGTGCTGTGCTTTAACCCGCTGCGCCACCAGGGAAGGCCTTAAGATGTTAATTTTTAAGGTCCTGCCTTCCCTTCAGGACAGGAGGCTCGTGGTTGCAACTGAGATTCAGTACCGCTCCCCAGATCCCTCTCTTCATCCCACTCTCATCTCCTCCTTCCCCCCTCCTCCCCACCCCTCACAGTTCTCTCTCGCACGCTAACCCTCCCTCCCACCCTCAGCCCCTCAGGTGGGGTCTCTGACCGAGCTCTCCAGCACAGGTCCCATCTGCCGCGATGCCACACATAACCACCAGAGGGCGAGCAGGATCCAGCATTTTTGATTGACTGTTGACAGCAGAACACGGATCACAATCCTTTTATTGAGTTCTTTTGCTACTGTGCTAAGAGTAAATCTCCATTTTCAAAATAGTTTTAGGTATATAAATATAAACCCCCCTCTGCTCTTTAGGGATATCATAAGGGAGTGTTTCACCCTCATTTTGCAATGTGTTTATGGGGAGAACTTGTCTCCCACCTACTGAGCCTCCCAGGAGAGAAGCGCCTGATGCTAGTAGTGCAAGACCTGAGCTCTGGAAACCAGGCTCCGCGGAGGGAACCAGCCGGGACTAAGCCAACCGAGACTCCATGGCCACGTATTGGATGATGCAATTTTATTAAAATGGCAGTTCTCTCCAATGCTATCTTTTTCAGAATGCCAGCAGGCTTTTTTTTTTTTTTTTTGGGCAAGCTTACCTCTGAGTGAAAAAAAGCTAAACAAAAATAACAGCCAAAATAATTTTGGAAATGAACAAAATCAGAGGACTTACATTCTCCTACTTAAAAACTTACCATAATGCTTCAGAGAAAAAGCAAACAGGGCCCTCCCTGGTGAAGCAAAGGGTTAAAGTGCAGCACGAGGAAGCTGGCCACAGCCACTTCAGGAGTTCGATGATCTCTATCTCCACCCCAGAGGTGACCACAGGGCGCAGCAGGCCTCTCCTATCTCCCCTGTTGCTCCCCTCAGCAGCGAACTTCTCAGTCTGCCTGCTCTGCTCCCCACTCTGTCACTGGTGAATCCTCTCACTGCCCCTGCACCTCTGGTCTGTATGCATAAATAAATAAATCTTTAAAAACAAAGTAAAACAAACAAAAAATTGTGCTACTGGCATATGTACACACACACATCCAATGGAACAGACTAGAAAATCTAGACAGAAGCCCATATATATATCCCATATATATATATATATACACACACACACATACATATATATATAAATAATATAATAATTTATTTGTACATAATTTTGTGCCTTTTCCCATCTCAGTTGTAATCCCCTGGGGCTTCCCATCACCAAATCACTGTCTGCCATTACCACAGACCAGTGAACTCACCCGCCCCCCATTTTTGATCCGATTCCCCACTCCACTCCAGTAACATGTTTCTGTGAACCTTAAATCTTTAAATAATCTAGGAAATAATCTAGGCTGCAAATGATAGACCTCTATTTATTTCACAATTCTGTTTTATAATTTTCTGTTTTATATTGCATCCTTAACCATTTCTATGACATTGTTTTTTTCTCTTATACAATGAAACATAAATTCAAAATTTATTTTATCAATTGTTTTTTATAATGTGATTGCTTTCAGCTTTTTGAGATTAAATTTTATAGAAATGTTTATTTACTGAGAGTATATTGTTCAATAATTAATTTCTTAGATTATGATGGACAAAATTTTTATTTTTAACTTTATTTTTTATTGGGCAGGAAGTTCTGTGAAGTTATATTGCATCAACATAGCTCATGTTAAAAACAACCTGCTTTCTTTTCATTCAAATTTTTTTTCTTTTGAAAATTTCTTTAGTCTTTTTTAAAAAAATATTTAAATATTTATGCATACAGAACTGGGATACAAGCCAGAGGTTCAGGGGCAGTGAGAGGATTCACCAGATACAGAGTGGGGAGCAGAACTGGCAGATGGACTGAAATACACTGCTGAGGGGAGGAGCGGGCGGTTCAGGAGAGGTCTGCTGTGCCATGTTGTCATCTCCGGGGCAGGCGGGGATCGAACTCATGCGGAAGCGGCTTTAGATTCTCAGTGCTGTGCCTTAACCCGCTGCGCCACCAGGGAGGGCCTTGAGAGTATATTTTTAACCCAATCTGCCCCTACAAAGTCTTCCAAATATTGTATGTGAACTGGAGTACAGGTCAGAGGTGCAAGAGCGTAAGAGGATTCACCAGAGACAGAGTGGGGAGCAGAACAGGCAGTTCAACAAAGTACACTGCTGAGGGGAGCGGTGGGTGAGACAAGAGATGTCTGCCACACCATGTGTGTCACCTCCTTGCTGGGGATCAAACTTGTGCTGAAGCAGCTGCGGCTAGCTTTGCAGTGCTGCGCTTTAACCTGTTGTGCCACCAGGGAGGGCCCTGGACCAGCCACATTTCAAATGTCTATCAGCCACCTGTTCTTCCCTGCCACAGGGATGGGAGGTGCAGGTCTGAGGCACCTGCAGACACAGGGCAAGGTCCCCCTGCCCTGGTGTGCCTTTTCCCACTGAGAGGCATCATAGGAGGCTTGGGGAAGGCATCTGACCCAGCACTGATGGGTGCCCAAGGGATTCTCCTGAATCACTGAGGGAGGCTGAGACTGTGGCCCTCTCCAACTTTGCCTGGGAGCTAAGCTCATGGTCGCCCAGGGGTTAGCAAGAACTGAGAGTGAGGACTGACATACATTTGTGGCTGGGTGAAGGTGGCTATTGTAGGGGAGGGTGCTGGCGGATGGTGTGCCACAGTGTTAAGAACAGCGGTGGGGCCCAGGTGACAGAGTCAAGGCTTACAGATTAACTTACACCTGCTAATCATTGCTAGTAATTCCTTTCACACACCGGACTGTTTTGATTTGTCATAATCTGTCATCACCCTGAAGTGTCAGGCACCTGTTGACTGCATGCTGGGAACCAATCTCCATTCTAAATGTTGGAACCCAGTTTCATTCCTCCCTGACCATGCATTGGGAAGGTCATGTTATCAGACTTCAAAGGTGAGAAGACAGGGCCAAGTTCAAAGTGAGTGGTGCGCTCAGTCAAAAGCCAACAGCAAAGCAGGCGGTTTGCTGTACTGCATCTGAATCATTGGCAGGAGGGTCATGTGTGTGTGGAAGGCCCTCTAGTTCCATCTTGGGGCAGAGGGCTGTGTTTCTACTGTGCTCAGATTTGTGGACTGCAGATTTGTCCTTTGCTAAGCAGAGAGGCATCTCCTCCACCTAGTGGGAAATTGGGGAATGGTGGGGGGGGGGCAGTCACATTATGAGGGTGAAACTAGCGCTCTCTGGCCCAGAAGTCTGACACAGCTCATGCCCCGATGTGAGTACAGGCAGGTCTAGGTAGGAGCTGGGATTTTCTGTTTTGTATTTGGCTCCAGGATCATAAATGGACCAATCAGGTTTGAGCCTTCCAGCTGCCAGTCAAAGCCTTGAGCTAATTATGTGAATTGAAAATGGAGCAAAGGCCCTCCCTGGTGGTATAAGGGGTTTGGGTGCAGCACTGCAAGCTACGTGCAGCTGCTTCAGTGCCGGTTTGATCCACAGCCCTGGAGGTGACCCACGTGGTGTGACAGATCTCTCATGATCTGCCCGCTGCTCCCCTCAGCAGTGATTTCACTATATCTGCCTGTTCTATTCCCCACTCTGTCTCTGGTGAATCTTCTCACCATACCTGCATCTCTGGCCTGTACCCCAGTTCTGTATATATAAATAAATAAATCTTTAAAAAAAGAAAAAGAAAATAGAGCAAGTTTGAGTGTTTCTTAAATGGCATTAATCAAACAGGATCATAATAGCCCAATCAGGCTCAAGTTAACTGGGTCAATCAGGTTTGAGCTTTCTAGCTGTCAGTTAATGGCTTGAGCTAATTTTGTGGACTGAAAATGGAAATGCGGCCCCTCCTTGGTGGCACAACGGGTTAAAGCACAGCACTATGAAGCAAGCCACAGCACGTGTTCGATCCCTAGCCAAGAAGGTGACCCACATGGCACAGCAGACCTTTCCTGTCTTGCCTGCTGTCTCCTCAGCAGTGTATTTCTGCCTGTTCTGTTACCCACTCTATCTCTGGTGAATCCTCTCAACCCCCACCCACCTTGGCCTGGACCCCAGCTTTTGTGTGCATAAATAAATAAATCTTAAATGGAAATGACCTGTGATGCTACTTGGACCAATCAGATGTTTAGGGTTGAAATGGACCAGTCAGACCATGGAGACCCTTATAAAGGATATAAGGCATAATGATGTAGTGTTTCAGCGAAGAGCACCCCGTGGGAAAACCAGAGAAAATTCTTTCAACATTTATTGGTGTATCTAGGCACCTACTATATCCAAGAACTATTCTAGGCTCTAAGAAGACAGCAGTGAAAAACTAACGAAACAACAAAGAAATCCCTGCCCTCATGACACGATCTAGTGTGTGTGTATGTGTAAAAGGTACTGTGAGGAAAAATAAAAGAGAAGAGGGAGAAGGGTGTTGGAGCACTATTAATTAGGGTAATTAAAGAAAGGCTCATGAACAAAGTTTTAATGCACGTTCAGGACAAGCCTGGTGACACCTGGGTGAAGATACTCCAGATGGTGAAGACACAGGAGCCCCAAGGTGGGAGCACAGCTGAAACATTCAAGGAACTGCAGGGAGACCACACTGATGCAATCGAGTGAGGGCAGAAGGAGATGAAGTAAGAGAGTGCTAGGCCAGAAGGCCTCTGAGCGGGTGGGTGGGTGGGTGGGTGGGGGGACACACAGTCCTATTGACCAGGGATCCCATGGACCTTTTTTTTTTTAAGTTGTTTTTTTTTAAGTTATTTATTTATGGATACAAGAGCTGGGGTACAGGCCATAGGTGTGTGTGCGTGTGGGGGGGTGGTGAGAGGATTCAGCAGAGACAAAGTGGGGAGAGAACAGACAGAGCAACTGAAATACACTGCTGAGGGGAGCAGCGGGCAGGTCAGGAGAGGCCTGCTGTGCCATGTGGGTCAGCTCCCTGGCCGGGGATCAAACTTGTGCTTCAGTGACTACAGATAGCGTCATAGTGCTGAGACTTAGCCCCTTGTACCATCAGGGAGGCCCACCAATGGACCTTTTAATGGGGACATCACAATGTTATTTGAAGAACTGCAGAATGCAGAGCAGGACAACCTGTCAGAGGCTGCTCAGTCTAGATGACAGGTGGACCAAGGTGATTGCCATGGATGGGGAGCGTGAGGCTATGTTTGCACAATCACACTCAAAGGCTTTGATGCTTTGACAGTGACCTTGAGAACAATAGAACAGTTAAGGTCAACCAGAAAGGTGGAACAATCTTTAAGTGAGCAGCTACGGAGGAGCAGATTTTGGAAAAATGACCAGAAATTTGAACATGAGAATGTAAAGTTGGAGATGTCTCTTAGATATTAAGTGACCAAGCATGCCATCAGCCAGAGGAAGCTGGAGTTCTCTCCCAGAGAGCAAGGCCCAGGCTGGATGTGTGAGTTCAAAACTTGTCAACACCCTAATGGTATTTGTAATGTCAAGAGAGTAGGTGGGTGTAGATAGAGAGATGGAGCCCAGGCATTGAGCTCTGGGCGTGGCAATCAAAAATGCCGGGGGGCTTCAAGGGGACCACAAAAAGAAAAAAAATTAAAAATGAAAAAGGCAAACTAGAACAGATGCCCAGAACAAGAGCAGAGGAGGTTCAGGAAGGACAGCTTGAGCCCACGCAAATGCCAGAGAGAGGCTGTGATAAGGGACTAAGGGTTAGTCCTTGGACGTGTCGTGTGTCATCACCTTGGAGTCAAGGGTGGAGGTGCCACTGAGATCTAACTCGATCAGTTTTGGCCATTGAAACTAATTGGAAAGTGCTCAAGAGTGTTAGGATGGGAGTGGGTATAGATCATGAATGTAGACAAACTTCTGAGAATATTTGGCTCAAAAAGAGAGGCACAGGAGAAATAAATCAAGAGAGGTTTTTTTTCTTTTTCTAAAGCTTTATTTATATATGCATACAGAACTGGGGTACAGGCCAGAGGTGCAGGGGCAGTGAGAGGATTCACCAGCGACAGAGCGGGGAACAGAACAGGCAAATTGTTGAAGTACACTGCTGAGGGCAGCGGGCGGGTCAGGAGAGGTCTGCTGGGCCAGGTGGGTCAGCTTCATTTGGTTCGCCTCTGGGAGGGGGATCAAACTCTCACTGAAGTGGCTGTGGCTAGCTTACAGTGCTGCTTCCTAACCCATTGCGCCACCAGGGAGGGCTCCAGGTGTATTTTTTTTTAAAGATTTATTTATTTATTCATACAGAACTGGGGTACAGGCCAGAGATGCGGAGGGTGAGAGGATTCACCAGGGACAGAGCGGGGAACAGAACAGGCAGATCGACGAAGTACACTGCTGAGGGGAGCAGCGGGCGGGTCAGGAGAGGTCTGCCACGCCATGGGGTCACCTCTGGGGCAGGCGGGGATCGAACTTATGCTGGAAGTGGCTGACGCTTCTTAGTGCAGTGCTTTAACCCGCTGTGCCACCAGAGAGGGCCCCAGATGTATTTTTAAGGGTAGCATTAATATAGAGCTGTTTGATAGATTCGTCATCCAATCCAGAGGCACGCAGATGCTGCAGGGGCGAGAAAGATCACTGTCTCCAAGACGACGGGCATTGTGTGGGGGGCAGAGAACCTTGGTGTCAAGGCTGACAGGCGGGGACCACCCAGTTGCAGAGGTTCCCCCTGAGGCTGGGACTTTCCAGACAGCAGCATTAGTGGTCAGAATGTGGCAGGATGTGGGGCAGCTCTACCATCCACACCTACCTGTAACTGCCACTGCTGCCCCTCAAAACAGGGAAAACCACAGCAGTAAGTATTTAAATGTCTCACAAACTGCAACTTGGGCAGAATTGGGGAGACTTCTCATCTCTCTCCACTCCCCCGCAGCTGGGGTACTGTAAAGCCCAGGGTTAGAATCCCCTGATGGCTCTGCCCCTCCTCTTTCCATCTCCCTCCCCCTCTCCCTTCCCTCCTCCCCTGTTTCCCTCCCTCCCTCCCATACATGGCATTTGAAGCTGGGGAGGTACAAACAGCCGGGGCCCAGACACTGGGCTTCTTCCAACATCACATTCTGGGTGGCACCTTACATGGCCTCCCTGGCATGGGGGAACCAGACATCCTGCCTGTCAGCTCAGGCTGTGAAGGTTCGTGCCTCACGCCATTCTTCTCAACTCTGAGGTGTCTTGTTGGGCCCATTTCAGAAGTTAAGTGCTACTACTCGAGGGGAGTATGAGGTCAGCCCAGATTCAAGGACAATTGGCTCAGATCTCACCTCTGAATGGAGGCAAGTTCCTGTAACTTTGCTAAGGACACCATTGCTTGCCTTTGGAAAATACTGCTGCAAGAGCTCCTAAATTAATGTGCAGTCAAAACCACACAAAAAAATAGGTAGTCTGTTCTCTTGAAAAATTCTTCCGGGTGCTCCCTCGTGGAGCAGCTAGTTAAAGCAAAGCACTGAGAAGCTAAAGCCACTTCAGCATGAGTCCGATTCCCGCCTGCCCCGGAGGTGACCACATGGCGCGGCAGACCTCTCCTGACCCGCCCGCTGCTCCCCTCAGCAGTGTACTTCGTGGATCTTCCTGTTCTACTCCCCACCCAATCTGTCTCTGGTGAGTCCCCTCACGGCCCCTGAGCCTCTGGCCTGTACCCCAGTTCTGTCTGCATAAATAAATAAATATTTAAGAAAAAAAAAGAAAAATTCTTCCTATCTTTGTAGAATGCCTTTCTCTAGTTACACTTCTGTCTATCTCGATTGCTGAGAGACTGAACTAGTTCCACCCTTGAAGCAAATGGTGAGTTCTGCCGCCTGCGAGCCATGGGGCCGTGGGCAAAACTAATCTTCCCCGTCTTTGATTAGTTATTTTAAAAATAGGGTGACAATAATATACCTTTAACAAATATTTGTCAAGCTCCCACTGTGTGCCAGCCTCTGTTCCAGATGCTTGGATGCAGTGGTCAACCAGCCCTCACTGGAGCTCACTTTCCAGGTGACTGTGTCCCCTCATGAACTGCTGAGAAAAATCAACAAAATAGTGTGTGGAAAGCAGGAACTCAGCGCGGACACAGGCCTGCTTGGGACCTCAGGCCCTCACTCTTCCTTCTCATCATCTTCACCATCCTTTCTTCGGGCTTCTCTCTCCTTCAACAGGCAAACTCAATATGTCCCCAGAAGTGAACAGGAATCCCTGGGGCTGGAAACTTGCTTCTTCAAATCAAGAGTTTGAATTTTGGGGGACAAAGAAAGAGAAGAATTGTCTGGGGAAAAAAGTAAGAGCATTTCAAGCCCATCATCACCAGCACTCTAATCACATAAGAACAGTTAAGTCAACCATGAAATTAACAAGGAGCAGAAATCTGTGTTCCTTCCATTCAGGTCTCCTGGGCTGGGCTTCAGGTTTACGGAGATAAACGTCTTTCATGATCGCTTCGTGCCACAAGGAGGGTGCCCTTCTTGGAGATAATATTCTCATTAATGCCAGACAAAACAGAATGCAGGCAGGTGGCAGTCGGACCTGACAGCCTTCCCATGTGACTCTCCCTCCTGTGGAGAAGCTGGGGCTGGGAGGAACTGAGGTTTCTCCTTGGGGCGCTGCCCTTCCGCCAGCTGGCCCACCCAGCCTGACCGGCGCTTGTACTCTGCTTCCCCCTCTGACGTTCCAGGTCTGAAGCCTCCTATCTTTGTTACTGCGTCCTGGGAGACAGCCTCTGGGTGTAGCTAAAATGGGGTACGGGCAGCCCCTTCCAAATATGGCACTCACATAATTTCATTACTACTGAAAGATCAGGAAGATAAGTGATGATACTGTTTTTACATTGAGATACAGCCAAGGGTGCAACATTACTTGGTCTCACGAGGTCTTCAATCCATTCCTCAGCTCCCCCACAGGTGTTGATGAACTCACTCTTCCTGCCTGACCTTAGTAGAGAAAATTGCTTCTTCAGGGCCCTCCCTGGTGGCATAGTGGGTTAAAGCAGCACTGCAAGCTAGCCAGGGCTGCTTCAGTGAGAGTTAGATCCCCGGTCGGGAGGTAACCCACATGGCGCCGCAGACCTCTCCTGGCCAGCCTGCTGCTCCCCTCAGCATTGTACTTCATTGATCTGCCTGTTTTGCTCCCCACTCTGCCTCTGGTGAATCTTCTCACTGCCTCAGCTCCTCTGGCTTGTACCCTAGTACTGTATGCATAAATAAGTAAATTAAAAAAAAAAACTGCTTCTCCAGCCTGACATCTGATATCTCTTCCCCTGTCCCTGCCTTCCCCTTCTTCATCCCCCTCAGCAATACTTCAATCACTGTCCTTGTTTCCCTGCTATCCCTCTCCATGCTTCTGAAACATATATTATTCTAGTTCATTCCACCTTGCATTCCTAAAGGGGATGGTTAGGAACTAATATGGACGCTGACCCTCTGTGTGCTTACATCAGTCAGTGTGAGCTAAGAGTTGGTGCTGTAACAAATGGTTCCGAATGAATATCAGTGGCAGATGACTACCAAGAATTACTGCTCATCTGAAAGTTGGCTTAAGTTCTGCTCAGTCAGTCCCTACATGGGAACTGCCAGTTTCCCAGGTGAAGGAAAAGAGTAATAAAACAACCCTTGGTCCCTTGTGACTCACTTAGAAGATGAACAAGCCACATCTACTCAGCTTTCTTTGGTCAGAACCAATCACATCACCAAGCCACTGTCAATGGGTGGAAAGATGATCCGAATGGGAGGTTTTAGCTGGGACCTCCATGAGATGATAGAGGTGATTCCAGCTTACAGTCATAAACAGAGGCTCGAACCCAGAAAGCAGTGATTCAGTGCATGTCTGGGTTTCTCTGTGGTGAGCCCGGGGGTGCTGCATTTTAGCACTGGTTTGGAGCCAGAATGACCTGGGAAATTCCAAAGGGAATCCCCAGCTCTAATCAAGGTGGGCAGAGGGACACGTCATATTCAGGGAACAGGCAGCATTCTCCCGTGCAGTTGCTGTGCTTGGGAAGGGCGGGGCTGCCCTTACAAGGTGAGCAGGATGGCCCATCCTGTACCCTGTGACTCACAAGAAGGAAAGGAGATTCAAAAGGGGGATTTCCTTGCAGTAAAGAGAAAGGGGTGTCTCACAGGAGAGGAAAGGACTACCTCCTAGGAGAAGAAGGGAACCCACATGTGGACCAGCCCCTCCCCTTGGGAGCAGCCCCTTAGCTCTGCAGAAGCCCACCTGCCTTTCTCTATCTGAGCCTTGCCCCAGCATCAGGGAGGACTTGACTGTCCTGGCAGACAAGGACTCTGATTCCCCAATCATAGTTTCTCCCTCATGGTCCTGGGCTCCCAGAAGGTGGGTGGTGCAATTCCTAGCATCCAGCTGTGGCTGGGGGTTGCCTGCTTTCATTGTGGGTGGCTGCCTGGTTTCTGTCTGTGGTGTGTGTGTGTGTG
>NW_004567112.1:55601115-55603105 GCF_000260355.1 Condylura cristata
GTGAGAGGATCCACCAGAGACAGAGTGGGGAGCAGAGCAGGCAGACTGACAAAGTACACTGCTGAGGGGATCAACCGGCAAGACAGGAGAGGTCTGCTCACCATGTGGGTCACTTTCAGGGTCGGGGATCAAACTCGCACTGAAGTGGCTGTGGCTAAGCTTGCAGTGCTATGTCCTTACCCATTGCACCACCAGGATACTTCATTTTTTAAAAAATAATTGTCTTGACTTTTTCAGCACACATTTTCCTTCAAATGCAAGAATCTGCCTGTCAATTTCACAGGGAAAATCCTGTGTGATTGTAACTAATGCTGAATTTAAATTCAACACTGATTTGGGGGAACACTGACATTTGTTCTATATTTATTTAATCTTCCCATCAAGGAACATTGTGTATTTTCCTATTTATGCAAATTTTAATTAAAAATGCATATATAGACATTGCACTATCATTTTCTTCATATAGATCCTGCACATTTTGTTTGATTTAATCCTAGTGTGTTGTAGCAGTGCTATTCTGAATGACATTTTTCTTTATATGTCACAACTCATCATTGTCAATAGATAGGAGGCACTGAGCATAGACAGGCAAACCTCTCCACCTAATGGAATTTGTTCTACTTATTCCTATAATTTGTTAGTTCAATTTTTTATGTAGAAAATTGCATTAAAGAAAAAAAAAAAGACTGCCTGTTAGGTTAAACCTTGGTTATTTCCTCCCTTGTAGTTATTATTCCATTGGAGTTTTCTCACTTATCTTGATAATTAATATTTTCTTGTATATTTCTTTATGATGTCAATGATTTCAAACCTTTTGCCTAATGTGAATAATGATGGTATGAGCACTGAGATACAAATACCTGTTCCAGTCTCTGCTTTCAATTGCTTTGGGCATATGCCTAAGAGCAGAAGTGCTGAGTCATACAATAATCTTGTATTTAGCTTTTTTTGAGGAACCTATATTCAGGACAGTGGAACCACACAGATGCAGAAGTTTTACTGCGTGGCACCTGCCCTCAGCCTCGGAACCCAAAGCCTTCTCCAACGGTGCTGTGGAGACTGTTGTGTCTACCCGTCCCGACAGCGTTTTGTTTAATTTGTTTTTTCATAATTGGGATTTAGTCTGTGAGCTAACATAAATGGGATCCTATGATTTCATGTTTTCCACTACATTTTTTCCACTTCATATAATCTTGAGAGAACTTCTCATTGTGACGCATTGAGGGCGATCTGGTTTCTAACTGCAGAATAGTCATTTGTTTGTCCTTTTCCATGTTGATAGACATTTGGGTTATTTATGTTTGTAGTGTTATTATGAACAATGTTAAATAAACACCCATGTAAGCCCGTTTAGACACACGTGTAGGGAGAGGAATTTGTTTTCAGTCTAAGTAGAAACACACTTTAATTTTAGTGGAGTTGGCCTAATGGCCTAAAAAATGGTTTACCTATTTACCATCCTAAATAGTGTCGGAATTTACAGCAGCTGCTGAACTAAGGAGCAAGAAATGCATTTTATATCTTGATGTTGCACATTTCCATATTTTTGGCCATTTGTATTTCCTCTTTGACCCCCTTGTCTGATCATTAGACTTTCCTTACTGATGTATCAGGACTGTTTTGCCCATTTTTGATGTGGTTGGGTGTTGTCCATGTTGTAATTTGTCTTTGATATTTGTATTTAGTGTCTTCTATTCTGGAGAATGTTTAATTTTTAATTTGATGCAGTCATATTTATTAACCATTTACTGATTTGGTATTTCTGATTTAAGAATGACTTTCCTACCTCAATATACATTTCTTTCATAGTTCTTCACTTATAAATATACTTTGAAATATTTTCTTCAAGTGATTTATAATTTTGTTGGGATAAATCATGTAGATTTGTTTAGGTTGTATAGTGAATTACTATCCTCTTTCAAGGTGAATATCTACACCGTATGTTTATTTTTATATATTGTTATATATCATGGAGATTTCCTACTTCATT
>NW_004567112.1:55604180-55624059 GCF_000260355.1 Condylura cristata
GTGCTTTAACCCGCTGCGCCACCAGGGAGGGCCCCGCAGTTACACCATTTTAATATTCCTACCAATAATCTATGAAAGTTCCCACATCTGTGCTTTGGCGCTTAATCCAAGAAATCATTGCCAGATTCAGTGTCAAGAAGATTTATTTCATCTATGTTTTCTTCAGAGTTTTAGAGTTTAAAATCTCATTTTTAGGTTTTTGATCCACTTTTAGTTAATTTTTGTATGTGGTATTAGATAAGGGTCCAACTTTATTCTCGTGCTTGCCGATAGTCAGTTTCCCTAAATCAGTTGTTGAAAGACTATTCTTTCCCCACGGCATGCTTTGGTGCTCTTGTCAAAAATAGTTTGGTCATATATGCAAAGGTTTATTTCTGGGCTTTTTGTTCTATTTCATTAATCTATATATCTGTCTTCACCATGCCATTTCGATGACTATAGCTTTATAGTTTTTGAAATAACAAACTGTGAGATCTCCAGCTTTGCTTTTCTTTTTCAAAATTGTTTTAATTGGCCTTCCCTGGTGGCGCAGCGGGTTAATGCAGCACTAAGAAGCTAAAGCCACTTCAGCATGAGTTCGATCCCCACCTGCCCTGGGAGGTGACCCACATTGGCACGGCAGATCTCTCCTGACCCATCCGCTGCTCCCCTCAGCAGTGTACTTTGTCATTCTGCCTGTTCTGCTCCCCACTCTGTCTGGTGAATCCTCTCACGGTCCTTGCACCTCTGGCCTGTACTCCAGTTCTGTATTCATAAATAAATAAATCTTAAAAAAATTGTTTTAATTATTTAGGGTCCCTTGATAGGTCACATGCATTTTAGGATGTTTTTAAAAAATTTCTGTAAAGGACACCATTGGTATTCTGATAGGGATTACATTGATTCTGTATATCATTTTGGATGGTATTTTCATCATTCCACTATTAAGTTTTCCAATCAATGAACATGGGGTGTTTTTCATTCATTTGTTTTCAATTTCTTTCAGCAATATTTTGCAGCTTTCAGTGTGTAAATTTTTAAACTCTTTGGTTAAGCTTATACCCAAGTGCTTTATTCTCTTTGATGTTATCACGGATTAAAAAAATTATTTATTTATGCATACAGAATTGGGGTACAGGCCAGAGGAGCAGGAGGGTGAGAGGATTTACCAGAGACAGAATGGGGAGAAGAACAGGCAGATTGAAATACACTGCTGAGGGGAGCAGTGGAGTGAGACAGGAGAAGTCTGCTGCACCATGTGGGTCACCTCACTGGCTGGGGATCCAGTTGGTATTGAAGCGGCTGCAGCTACAGCTAGTTCTGCAGAGCTGCACTTTAACCCACTGCGCCACCAGGGAGGGTCCAGGTTTGCACACATCTCTCTTGTTCTTTTGGATGAACTCCCTTTGTATTTTAAATATCTGAAAGTTTCCACATTCTTTTTATACTTGGAAGTATGGAACTTTACTGAGATGTCATATGTGAGTGTGTTTGTGTGTGTGTAGGGGGTGTTTAAGAGTTTCATTAAGTTATAATTTATGTATGATAAAATTCACTCATTTTATGTGTATAAATCAATGACTTTTAGTAAAATTTCAGAGTTGTATAGCCATTATCACAATCTATTTCTGAACATTATGTCCTGTTGCAATAAATCTCTATTGTTGTCTATTGATTTGCCTTTTCTGGACATTGAGTCATATCACATGTGGTCTTTTTCTTCTAATTTCTTTCATTTAACAAAATATCTCATCTATGTTGTGAGATCTATCAGTACTTCATTACTTTTTGCTGCCAAGTAATATTCCTTTGCCTAGGATATACTGTATTTTGTTTTTCAGTTCACCAGCTGATGGACAATTGGGTGATTTTGACTATGTTGGCTATTATGAGTAATGTCACTATATAAACATTTCCACACATATTCTTGTGTGGAAATAAGTTTTCATTTTTTGTGGTAGATATCCATGAGTGGAAATGCTTAGATGGCATGGTAATTTATGTTCACTTTTAAAAGAAACTCCAGAATGTTTTCCAAAGTATGTATATTATTTATATTTCACTGGCAATGTAGGGGCAGTCCAATTTTCCCACATTATCACCATAGTTGGTATGGTTAGTCTTTTTGACTGTAACCACTCTAATGATTGAGAAATTTCTCATTGTAGTTAACTTTGCATATCCCTAGACACTAATGATAATGAACATATTTTCATTGGTTTATTAATCATTCCTACATTTTCTTTAGTGAAGTAGCTTGTCAAATCTTTTGCCCATTTAAAAATTAGATTGCTTAGCTATTTTTATTAAATAATAATCAGCATAATAATAACAATTGTTAAGACAACAATACCTAATAAAGTAAATACTGATTTTTTTATAAGGATACAAGTCTTTCATCAGACATGTGATTTTCAAATATGTGGCTTACAGTTTGTGGCTTGCTTTTTAATTTTCTTAATCATGTCTTTTGAAGTATAAAAGTATTTATTTTTTTATTTCAGGGAGATTTTAATTGGTTCTGAGGCACCAACACTTGCTCTGTAGAAAAAACACTAGGAAAAAAAAAAACAGCCTTGCTGGGAGGCAGGGAAAAGTGTCAGAGACTCTTTGTCCCTGATCACGGATTATTGGGGGGCAGAACAGGCAGGGTCTCAAGGTGGGAACGGCGTCGGCGAGCGGCGAGCGGAGATTCCTAGAAAAAAGGGAAAAAGGGAAAATAAAGGGGAGCCGGTACAAGGAAGACACAGGGGATGAGAGTTGGGTGCAAGTCTTCCTGCTCTGCCTTCAGCAGAGGTTTATTTTATACACTTCAAGTAGGCAGAGGGATGACATTAGCATATGAAATGGGCTGAGATCACAATCACCTTTTTTCTAAAAATAGTCTGTGATCATTTTGACCTTTAGTTGAGATTATAACATTTTAAAAATCAATCTATCAAGGTTAAAACAGCTACATAGATTCACAAAGTTTAAGACTAATATTACTATATTTACCACAGTGAAGATTAACCAAAATAAAGTCCCTGAAACATTATCTATTACTTAACGGCTTTCATTTTCATAGAGACATCCTAGGGGGTAAAGTAAAGTGAAGGCAGGAAGAGGAAATTTTTTGTAAATCAAATTACAGTAAAGTTTTTTGAAAAACTTGTTAGAACGTTTAAGTATGTTTCCTTGAAGTCTAGATGGTAAAAAACCTGATTAACTCTGAAAAGGTGACTTAGATGAATTTCCAGATCTAAAGACTAGTTAGTAGAAAGCTTGAGTGGTTATTTAGAAACTGAATAGAAGGCTATGTGAGATAGTAAGGTGATAAGGTTTGGGTTTTCCTCGGGCTGGCTGTGAAACACTTTTTGGTAACAGCCATTTGTTTTTATTCATCAGCTAGTTGTCAAATTACTTTTGACTTCAAGAGGAATTTCTCACCCTGGTGCAGTGCTTGTTTGTCAGGGCAGGCAGGCCTTATGAGGCTGAGGCAATCCAATTGTAAACTGAAGGTTGCTCAGAATATTTTGATATTGTGATTATACAAAAAAGGGAGGTCATAACATAAGTTAGCGTAGAAAGTCTGATTTTTCAGAGCATTTCCCCTCCATCCGTAGCGTGTCTGTCGACAGAGGTTGCATAGCTTGTGTCAGAAAAGGAGTATTTCAGTTGTAAGGGGAAGCATGTAATTCCAGGGCCTTTGAGGGTAGTGGAGGCTTCAGCACTAAGGTAAGGGGGCTGAGGGGTGGATCTGGGTTTGAGGGATGAAATCTAAGAGGCTGGAGGTGGATTCTTGGAGCTGGTGGATGCATATCAGGACTGGAGGAGCTGGAGTGGACTCCAGTTTTTGGTGGATGGACTAATGGAGCTGTGTGTGGACATCAGGAACTGCGGAAGGTCTGGGACCCCCACAGGGTAGGTCTACTGTGAGGTATGGGTGGCTGTGGTGGGCCTATTGGTGGGGTTGGAGGCAGAGATTCAGGTGGGTGGGGGGAGAAAGTGAGGGTCGCTTCACCCCCAGAAGACCCGACTGGAAAGCTTGGAGGGTCTGGGGGCTTCTCTACTTTAAAATAGAACTGCAGGAAGAACTGTTTGGTTTCTTGGTTCCAGTGAGTCCAAAATTTGCCTTTAGCCTGTCGGTCACCCTCCTGGGCACCTTGAAGAAAAGGATCTGACAGGACTCTGTGGCCATCAGCAGGTACTGCCAGTGTCTGGTAAGGGTTTTCTACTCACAGGCCTTCATGAAGCGGTCGTGGGGCATGATGTCCTCAGCATTCTCAGGGTAGTCGATTTAGAAAAGGAGAGTCTGCTGAAGTATGTCCATGTTGGACACTTTATAGCCAGGGCAACAACCCTTCACATACTCCTTTACTTTCACCTAGACCTTCTCCAGTGCTGACTGGATGGGGGCATCCTTAGCCTCTTTGGTCACATTCCAAGCCAAGTTGGTTCAATGCTTTTTTCCTTGTGTGTGGGCAAGTTAACCACCCTCATTGTTGTGCATTGTCAGACACAGTTTGCATTGTCCACAGCTTGTAGGATCCCACTAAGCAAGGGTCCTTATTGAAGTCCACGGTCTTCAAGGCCAGATGACTAAGCCACACCCTGCCTTTAGGGTTGCAGGCCAGAGGATGAGGTCACCTCCCCATACCAGGTCTTGCTCCCAGGGTGATGCTGGAAGTCTACCGTGAGGGTCTTGGGGCTTTATTGGATAGACTGGGAAATCTGCACAGAGATCTCTCTCCTCTATCATTTTTTAAATTTGTCATCATCAATATGTTTTTAACTTTGATAGTATAATTTATCTTTTTTATCAGATTTAAGAAGTCATTGTTTAAATTAAAATGATGATGATTTATACCTGTTTTTTTCCTAAGAGATATCTAACCCTTAGATTTAAGCTTTAGACCTATTTTTCAGTTACTTTAAAAAAAATTTACTGTTTTATTATTATTACTATATTAGTTGATTTTTACATAGTTTTGTGCATTTTTCCATCTCAGTTGCAATCCCCTTGGGTTTCCCGTTACCAAACAGATACTTTTTATATATGGTGTGAGATAGGGATCCCACTGCATTCCCTTGCATTGCCACAGCTGCATTTGTTAAATGGACTGTTTTTTCCCTTCTATTGAATTGCCTGGGTAACCGTTCCACAATCAACTTATCACAAATATATATATTTGTTTATATATATGAGGGTATATATATATATGTGTGTGTGTGTGTGTGTGTGTGTGTATACATATATATGTATATATATATGAGGATTTATCTCTGTTTCTTTTCCACTCTTTTTCATTGATCTATATATCTCTCCTTGTGTTAGTATTGCACAGTATTCCTAGAGCTCTGAAGAAATTTTTGAAATTGGGAAGCGTGATTCCTCCAATTTTACTGTTCTTCTTTTAGATTGTCTTATCTATTTTGGGTTCTTGAATTTTCATGAAATTTTGGGATCAGCTTGTCAATTTCTTCTAAGAATCCATCTGGGATTTTGATAGCTATTGCTTTGAATCTATAGATCTGTTTGGGGAGTACTGTCATTTTAACAACATTAAGCCTTAAGTCATAAATAAAGAATGCCTTTCCTGGACCTCCCTGGTTGGGCAGGTGTTGAAGTCTCAGCACTATTAAGCTCTTTTCAGCCATTGTGGCTTGAGTTCAACTTCTAGCCAGGGAGCTAATATATATGGCACAGCAGACCTCTCCTGTCTTGCCCACTGCTCCCCTCAGTGGGGTATTTCAGTAGATCTGCCTGTTCTGCTCCCCACTCTGTCTCTGGTGACTCCTCTTACTCCTCACACCTCTGGCCTACATCTCAGTTCTTGTGTGCATAAATCAATAAAAATAAATCTTAAAAAAAAGAATGTCTTTCGATTTATTCGAGTCTGACTTAGTTTCTTCCAATTATACACACACACACACACACACACATATATAGTTTTCAATGCACAAGTCTTTCACTTCTTGTGTTAAATTTGTTCATAAGTATTTTATTTTTTGATGTGATTATAAATGAAATTTATTATGGGTTGATTTGTATTTCCTTCAAATTTACAACCTGGTACTTCAGAATGTGCCCTTACTTGGAGACAGAGTGTTCCTAAAGGGGGTAGAGTTAAAGAGAGACTATCAGAGCGGCCCCTAATCCAGTATGATTGCTGCCTCCCTGGAAGTGCTTCTGTGCAGAATGCCCGAGCATCTGGTGGTGGCCATATGATTGACGCTAATGCTCAGTTTGGGGATCTCTGGGGGTACATCTGTGAATATGCGCTGCTCCCATACATACATACTCTACAGCTGGTCACACGTGTGCGCCCACACACACACGTGCATCTGCATGGGCCAGCACATACGAGTGTCCACATAGAAACAATGCCACTTCAGGAGTCAGTTTTATTTTTTCTTTCCCCACATTTAACTCTGTTTCTTTTCCACTCTTTTTCAAGGAATCTTCACTTCCTTCGACTGTCTCCTCTCTTTCCTCTCCTCTCAGTTTTTTTTTTTTTTAGTTCCATTTGACTAGCCACTGAGTGTGCTGTCAGCAGAGCTGATCAGTGCCAGTCACTCCTACCACCACAGACTCAGTCGAGGAGCGTGAGGCAAGGCTGGGGCTGTGCCCTGACTGAGGCGGGCTGGTCATGATGGGGCACACTGTGGTGTGAACATCAGGGCCAGAGATGCAGCTGCAGTGAGCTCACACCGCAGACACTGCTGCACTGGGAGGAGGTCTAGGATGCCTCTCCAGAATACCTGTTCTCCCATTCTTAATTTACTGTGCAGGTTTTGGGGCCCAGGTCCTCCAAGGACATCTGCGGTTCCAAGCCTGGCGTCACCAAGGAAGCCACTCTGGGCCTCTGGAAGGGTGGCTGGGCGTCTCGGCCACAAACTACTCCAGCCCATGTAAGAGGCCTAATATACTGAGTGGGTTTGTCCTGTAGCTGGGAGACCAGATTCTGCCAAATACCTGCAATTGCTGGGAGCAAGTGTCCTAACTTTTTGGGTCACTATTGTCCCATCTGTGAAAGGGGTATCTTTTAGCTGTGAGATGTGAGACTTATGGAACCTGAACGACAGTCTTGCCCAGCTAAGGAAACATGCCTTCTTGCTTGCATTTCCCATTTCCCTGCCTGCTTTCTCCATTTGTCATTCATTCATTCATTCATTCAATCACTCACTCACTCATTGTTTCATTCAGCAAGAGGGCACAGCACTATGCATTGGGAGGGTGTCAAATGATCCAGCTTTGGTTCTTTAATTCAACTCTCTCCTCTCCCGGAGGAGTCTTTAACTTATAGGTCTTTGTCTGTTTCCTTGAAACTGACATTTAAAAGCAGATAAATCAGAAGGATGGATAAAACTTTCTAATCACTTATGATCTGTTTAGATTAAAAGCAAGCACTGTTAGCAGCAGCACCCACGAAAGAGCCTTTTATCTGCATTAGAGCTTTTTGTCCAAATGAGAAATGAGTCATTTAATCTGTAAGGAGGGGCAGAAGTTGATTTTGACAAACACATCAACCTCCAGAAAGATAAGAGTGCTCAACTCTCTTTCTCCCTCAGTTAGGAGAACATGACTCCCTCGAGTGGTTTTCCTCTTTCTAGTGAAGGAAGGAGGGAGAAAAGAAGGGATAGGAAGCGGGTACCCATAGACCATCAGTTTCCTGACTGGTGCTAAGGCAGGAGCCCAGCAGATAAGCAGAAGGCCCAAGCTACAGAGTTCCATGTCCTTCCTCCTCCAGGACCAGCCACCCAGGAAGACCCATGGGCTGTGTGGGAGGGAGGGAACCATCTACTCTTCCTGAGAAATACTACTGGCCTCTAGCTATTTATCACTGTCAAACAAATGTTTCCATTATTCAAAACCCAGGCTTTGAGAGTTTGCCCTTCTGGACTAGTTAAGCATTGCTCTGGAAGGGGTATTTGTGTGTGTGTGTGTTTGTGTGTGTGTGTGCGCGTGCACGCGTGTGTGCATGTACTCTGCTCACCTCTGTTGATCACTGCCACATGTCAATCATTTTCCTGGCGCCTTCCAAATGTCATCTGAAGAGATGATCTCAGTTTACCCCATTTTACTGATATGAAAACTGCTGTTTGGAGGCTACAAGGACTTGATCAAATCCAAACGACCAGTAAGTGGCAGAGCTGGAAACAGCCGTGACCTCCCCCAAGCCCTCTGGGATGACCCCTCTATGCCTCTAGTAGGGCTGTCCCCAGAGGTCTCCATTTTTTCCCTCTTGACTATGGACACCAGCACTGTCCCCCAAGTTCCTGTGCTCTGTGGGCCTCGAGCAACCCCCTTACTGTGAGAGGACAAACAAAGAAGAGAATCACAGAGCCAAGGAGCATGTTCAGCTTCAGCAGCAGAGGAGGAAAAGGGAACTGACCAGGAAGTGGCCATGTGGGAGAGCCCCCCACCCCTGCCCCAGACTCGCAGATCGAGCTTGATGCCATTGCGCTGGGACAAGGACTTCAGTTTGGATGGACCCTGATTCCACCCAGAAGCTGTGCTGGAACTTGCAGCGGCATTGGTCAGTCTCATCCCAGTGGTGCCCTCGTCATTGCAGTGGACTCTACTCTTCTCAGGAGTCCTCTGTATAATGGTAAGCTCACAAGATACTTCTTTTTTTACTTTTATTTTTTTAAAGATTTATTTATAGATGCATACAGTACTGGGGGTACAGGCCAGAAGAGCAGAGGCCGTGAGAGGATTCACCATTGACAGAGCGGGGAGCAGAACAGGCAGATCTACTGAAATCCACTGCTGAGGGGAGCAGCAGGAGAGACGGGAGAGGTCTGCTGCGCCATGTGGGTCACCTCCTTGGCCAGGGATCGAACTCATGCTGAGGCGGCTGTGTTTTAACCCACTGTGCCATCAGGGAAGGCCCCCATAAGACAATTTCTTCCATACTGAAAGCTCTTGGAAAGCTTAGCAAACCCAGGGTCAACAGTGTGAGCTTGGGAATCAGTTGAAAGGCCAGAAGGTTGACGTGAGGCCTGGTCAAGCAGAACTTGCAATGCACATCTAACTCCAGTGAGGTTGTACAGCCTTCAGACCTCTCGTGGCATCATTAGTGCCAAATATTAGTGCCCAGTTCTGAAGTGTGATAATACACATACAACCCTGGTTGTGATACAAGATTGGGGATGTCATCCATCTGCGGTATTTGCCGGGCACTGGGCACCCCTACCCGCAGCCTGACCCTACCAGGGCCCCATAAGGAGGTCCTTCTTTCCCAACAGTCTGACATACAAGAATTTCATTAAGTGCCTACTCTAAGCTCTCGCCTGTGCCCTCAAACTAGCATTCTTGTCGTTAGATCCAAGGACCTCCAGTGCTGAGGGTGAGTTTTTCAAACCTTCTCTAAAGTTGGATTTGGCCACAGAGCTACAAGTTCCTGAACCTTCACAGTAGCCAAAACCTGATGCCACTTAAGGGGACACTGAGGTCCTACTTGGCCTTAGGACTCACATACACTCTGGCTACTTGTGGCAGGTTCCAGCAGCCCCTGGTGGCAGGAGTAGAAGCAATTGCAGTGAACTCCCACATCAGACACTGGAGAGTGTGCATCAGACACTCTCCAGGGTGAAGGTAAGCCAGCCTTGAACATCCTATGTAAGTGTGGCTACACAGCTTAAAACAAAAACAAAAACAAACCCTGTTTTTGTGTGTGTGGGTGTGTGTGTGGGGGGAGGGTGTGTGTGAAAAGAAGTGTTAGACATCTAAGGGGAGACAAATTGAGTCCTAACCTCAGCACACATGGGACTAGACTAGACTTCCCACCATCTCCCCAGGGGACTCCTGGTTCAGTAATATGTCATCTTTAAATATCTGATCCGGACTCATGTCTCTCTTCTAGTATAGATACACCTATAGCTGTTTGATGAAGTGGGAGTGGGGGGACTCTGGGGTCCTCCATTTAGCCTTCTTCCTACTTCCAGGGACCCACAAAGTCCACACTGAAACTCTGACTCTAGAAAGTGCCTTTTATTATTTATTTATAAAATATTTATTTATTTATTCACTACAGAACTGGGGTACCAGCCAGAGGTTCAGGGGCTGTGAGAGGCTTCACCAGAGACAGAGTGGGAAGCAGAACAAGCTGACTGACGAAGCACACCACTGAGGGGAGCAGTGGGTAGGTCAGAGGAGGTCTGCTGCACCATGTGGTCACCTCTGGGGCAGGGATCGAACTCATGCTGAAGTGGCTTTAGCTTCTTAGTGCTGTGCTTTAACCCGCTGCGCCACCAGGGAGGGCCCTAGAAAGTGCCTTTTAAACAACATTTGAATGGGTCCAGGTGGGGGTGAACAGGAAAGCACAGTTTGGGGGGCATTCTAAACTTTGAGGAACTTATCCGTCTTCCTTCTAGTTAGTTCTGGCTCTGCTACTATGGTAAAATTATGGAAGTTTAATGGGAAAGCTCACTGCTGAGATATGAGAGAGAAAGAGAGAAAGAGAGTGGGAAGGGGAAGAAGGGGAGGGCGAAGAGAGAGAAACAGAGAATATATATGCCTCATTTCAGAGAGGTTGCTTATAGCCATACTTCAGAGGCAAGAAAAACATTTTTTACTTGATGCAACAGACATAAGATACACTTCTATGCAACTCTATTTTTTTTTTCAAATTTCCATTCAAATAAGCTACAAAACAATATAGAAAGAGGAAAAAGCATGCTCTTCTCTCTGCTTCTGGTATTACTATTGTACATGTGATGTATACTTTGTAATTTGTCTTACAGATTTTTGATAATCTTTTTTTTTCAGTTTTTTTCTCTTTGCTTTTAAGTCTTATATCGAGATCGGAAATTCTTTCTGGTCATCAAAGGCATTCTTCGTTTCTGTTACAGTAACTTTTGATCCCCAGCATTTCTTTTTTATTTTTTCTTAGAATTTCTATCTATCTGCTTATATTATCCATCTGTTTTTGCATGCTGTCTAATTTACATAGAAGTCCTTAGAATAAATTCTTGGCCTGATAATTCCAACGTCCTTGAATATCTAGCTAGTTCTGAAGCGTGTTCAATCTTTTCAATCTGTGTCTTTTTTGGTCTTTTACTATACGTTGCAATTTTTTTGTTGACATCTGGACATGATGTATTGAGTGAAAGGAAGTCTGGTAAATAGGTCTTTAGTAATGTAGTTGGCAAGGTACAGGAAAGGGGAAGAGTTCTATAATCCTATGATTAAAGACTGAATCTTCTGATTTAGTCTTTTGATGAAGCTTGATCCCTGGACTGAACTTCACAGGTGTTCTCAGTTGTTTTCTCCCTTGAGTGGGACAGGATGGCTAGAAGGGCCTGATTGGTCATTGCCTTTTCCTCAGGTAGTGTAGGCCTTGAGGCAAGTCCAGTAAGTTAGACCCTGGTAAAGGCCAAGTTTCCTCTGAGAGGAGGTGATGGCAGAAAGAACAGAATGCGCTAGTGTATGTTAAAGTGGTTCCTTTTCCTTCTCTCTGCCAGGAGCATGAGGGGATTTTTCTCTGATATTCACTGTGAGGACCTGGTAGAGTCCTGGAAGTTAAATTTCACAAAAGTGCGGTGTTTGATGATTGTGTTCTCTGGACTTTTTAACATTCAGGCTTTTCCACACTGATCTCTTATCAATTACGGTTTAGGTTTTCCTACCCAGCACAGGTTTCTGTGACATTAAATCCTGGCTCTCTGTATCTGTCCATTTTCTAATGTGGGACATAACAGTTTACCTCATGACTTCACTACACTTCACTTCTCAGAGGGATTTAGGAAGAGTTGCTGATTTTTCAGTTTTTTTTTTTCCACTTGTTTAGATTGAGTGGCAACTTCTAAGCCCCTTACTTTTTGGACCAGCAACATTAAGACAATTGAATCTTTTTTTTTTTTTTAAGATTTATTTATTTGTGCACACAGAACAGGGGTACAGGCCAGAGACTCAGGGGCAGCCAGAGGCTTCACCAGAGACAGAGCGGGGAGCAGAACAGGCAGATCGACGAAGCACACTGCTGAGGGGAGCAGCGGGCGGGTCAGGAGAGGTCTGCCGCGCCATGTGGTCACCTCCGGGGCAGGCGGGAATCGAACTCATGTGGAAGTGGCTTTAGCTTCTTAGTGCTGTGCTTTAACCCGCTACGCCACCAGGGAGGGCCGACGGTTGAATCTTAATGTGATCTTGGAGAAGATGGAGAATTTTTAAAAAAGATTTATTTATTTATGCATGTAAAGACTGGGGTACAGGCCGGAGGTGCAGGGGATGAAATTCACCAGAGACAGAGTGGGGAGCAGAACAGGCAGACTGAAGAAGTACACTGCTGAGGGGAGCAGCAGGCGGGTCAGGAAAAGTCTGACAGCCATGTGGGTCATTGAACTCATGTTGCAGTGGCTTTGGAGAGTTTCATAGTGCTGTGCTTTAACCTACTGCACCACCAGGGAAGGCCCATGATGGGGAATATCTATGAGTCTGTACCATAGAGAGGTTTGCTGATTACTACAAGCAAATTAATGAAAAGGTATTACATTTCATGATATCACAGCCTGTGTTTTGACAATAGGATTAATGCTCTAAATTGTTAATTAATGAATCTTTATCTTAAATGTGACAGAATATAAATGTCAACTACCAAGGAAGAGATAGATATGGTCAGATTTGAGTGTTTGAAAGTTCACTTTAGCTACATAAGGGAAATTAGGTCTCAGACACTCAGCAAAAATGTTATTCATCTAGTGTTTGAGGTTGAACTTTCTTTTACTCATAATACTTCTGATACCAAATTTCTAAATTTTTCCGAAGAGCGTCATATTCTCTAACTCACTGAACACCAACTGGGTACCCTACAATTCAATTCTGATACCAAGTACTCACAGCATCAGACTCCATGGGGTTAAGGATTCAGTCCAAACAGACTGCCCTTACTTCAGACACCAGTTACAAGTACTGGGTCCCCAGTTGACCCATGCTGCTGTCTAACTTGGCTAAAAATTGAGGATTTTCATGATCTAGTCCCACTCAGCTCACAAAACAGGAAAACAGCTTACTTACTATTAATGCTTAATATACATAGAAAATACAGCTCAGGGCCAGTCAGTTGAAGGGGTGCCTATGGCAAGTGGGGGAAGGGCATGACTCCTCCAGGCATACCACCCTCCCAACACCTCCATGTGTTTACCAACCTGGAAAGTGTCTGAACCCCATTGTGTAGAGGGGTTTTTATGTAGTTTATAATATTGATCAAGTATTAGCTCAATCTCTAGCCCCACTCTCCTGACTTGTGTGTGGGGCTGAAAGTTCCAGGCTTCTAGTCAAGATTTGGTCTTTCTGGTGACAGGTCCCCATCCTGTAGCTTTCTAAGAGACTGCCAAGAATCAGGTAACTAGAACAATTCTGTGAGTCAGAAAATTTCAAGGCATTTTTTAGGGATTCTGTGTCAAGGGATGGGATAAAGACCGAGTTTGTATTTTTTGTGACGCCACGGAGGTCCAGGCAGGAAGCTAAGTCTCCCAAGAATTCTGGCTTTGAATGGGAAGAGAAGTCAGGTTGGGACCTCGGAGGCATATGGGGGTCTCAGCTAATTTTTGAAAGTGAGGACATTAAAGAGAGTATGAGATGAGAGAGGGTGTATTTGAATGAATGATATTCAAGAGGAGGTAGAAGGGAATGAGACTCCCGGGTGGCGCAACCAGCTAAGATGCAGTACTGCAAGCTAGCCGCAGCTGCTTCAGTGTGGGTTGATCCCGGCATGCGGGTGACCCACATGGCTCGGCAGACCTCTCCTGACCCGCCCGCTGCTCCCCTCAGCAGTGTACTTCGTAGATCTGCCTGTTCTGCTCCCCACTCTCTCTGGTAGATCTTCTCACCACCCTTACACCTCTGGCCTGTTCTCCAGTTCTGTATGCATAAATAAATAAATCTTAAAAAAAAAAAAAAAACAGAAGAAGGGAATGGCACTCAGGGCAGAGGACAAGAGTGATTTGTGAGGGAATGAGGTTGTGTCTTTCATTGAGAGAGAAGGGAGTAAGGGAAACAGGCAGACAAGTGTAAAAATTTGGGGGTGAGAATTGAGCCAGTTCCTGACAATGTTTTTGAAATTCTCATGAGCTAAAGAGGGAGAATCATCATCTGACAGGGAGGGAAATCGAAAGCCGGGTTTGGAAAGGGCCTGGAAGATTGAAAATTTGGGGAATGTTTGGAGAATTTCATGAGGAGTAAAAAAAACAAACCCTTCAAACCATAAAGGGAGATAATCATCAATAGGACTGTAGTCTACAAATCAGCACATTCTCTTTATCAAAAGACAAGATGAAGGGATTAACAACAATACATCTGCAAGTGAAAAGATTTTCAAATAATTTGTAACGTTTAATTATTGTTGCACTAATGCCTAGAATATATAGAAAGCTTTAAAAACAATTTAAAGAGGAATATCTAAAAAAGAAAGCTGTGCAAAAAACCTTGGACAGATATTTTATTTTTAATTTTTTAGGTATGATAGTAAATATTTTTCTGAAGCCATCCCATATATGTCCACATTGCCTTTATAAAGACTATTCCTTCTTTAATGAAAATACCCAAATAACTCATTTCTACATGTAAACTTTATTACTGATCATTATCCTTTACACCATTAACCCTGATTATAAACTTGTTTTTGTTTGGAGCTCATACTCTGCAGACTTATAGGAAATAAAATGTGAAGGTTATGAACTAAAAACATTTCAACCCTAGCGTGCAAGGTTTTTCCTGTGAACAAGGCTAGAGTTGACATCATAATACAAATTTATTGGACATTTCAAAGAGATGAATGTGTATTTTGCTTCTGAATTTAACATCCATTAATTCACATTTTCTCTTGGTCTTTTCAGATGGACTGAAACAGTATAATACATTTGAAATTAAGAGAACATTAATGACCTTTTAATTATACTAATTATACTTAATGAACTGTAGTGAAGTTACCCCCTCAATTATATGTAACTGCTATGTATAGTCCTGAGAATCTATTACACAATTTGGAAAATTCTAATTTAATTGTCAGAGTAATGTGAGGAGGGGTTGGGCATAGACCATGAGGCCATCCTAGGTGGGGATTGAACTCATGCTGCAGTAGCTGCTGAATAGCGTCACAGTGCTGTGCTTTAACCGGCTGCACAACAAGGCAGCCCCCAAGTCTTGCCTATACGCTAACTCACTCAGAAACACCATAGAATTTCTACTACCACCCTAGTGCTTTTTGTCTCCTTCCCCATTTTTGTTCCTAATCAACACCTCTCATCTTTTAACATGTATCTATTTTCACTTTTGGATTTCCTTTGTGGGCAGGGATTTTATCTGTGTTGGTCACTGTTCTATCTCAATGCTTGGCACGTAGATGCTCAAGAGATATTTGTTCAATGAATAAGTGAATGATAACAAAAATGTATTGATTTCCAAAATACCTCCAAATAGCACATCAAATCAATATATTATAGTACATTTACATACCAGGATGCCAAACAGCAGTCACCGTGAATAGATTATAGCTACAATTCATCAAAATGGCAGATCTCACAAACAACCTGGATGATACAAACAAGTGATGGTAGAAAACAATCTGATTCCATTCACAAAAGATCAAAAGCAGACATGTATAACTAGAGATGGAAGTTTAAACAGAGGCAGTGGAATAAAGTCAACATAATAGTGACCTGTGAGGGAGAGGATACAAGGGCCAACCACTGAGGAAGAAGACAAGGGAGGGCAACTAAGTTATGGTTTCATGGGTATCCTCATTATGATTATTCTTGAAATTGTACATGTATAAGACCCTCCCTGGTGGCGCAATGGGTTAGGACGCAGCACTACAAGCAAGCCACATCCACCTCAGTGCGAGTTCGATCCCTGGCCCTGGAGCAGACCCACATGATGCAGTGTCTACCTGCTGTTCCCCTCAGCAGGAACTTTGTCCATCTGCCTGTTCTGCTCCCCACTCTGTCTCTGGTGAATCCTCTCACCACCCTTGCACCTCTGGCCTATACCCCAGTTCTGTATGCATAAGTAAATAAATCTTTAACAAAATTATTAAAAAAAAGAAATTGTACATGTACATTCCCTTCATTCTTCTATAGGCATTGCATAGTTCATGACACAGAAAGCGAGACAAGCATCAGAGGATGGCTGAGCAGTATTGAAGTTTCAGTTCCATTGATGAATTTATTGTGAATTTAGAGCAGCAATGGGGCTGTCTGATTCCCTCCAGCAGCACTGAGGTGCCCCAGGGGACATCTGGAGAAGACAGTTGGATTTGTTTGTTATTGGAGTTTTGCCAGGTGAAAGATACCAAGATAAAAAGAGTGAGGAAATCGAAGGCATTGGTAAGGGAATAATTGGAAGCCTGGTCTATGGTAACAAGGTTACGAGGGAAAGTGAATGAGTCAGGAAGGAGAAAGCTGAAATTGTGGGATGACTTGGTGTAGGGACAATCAGAAATTTTCAATCCATGAACTAGACTCTGGGAGTAAAAGGATGGAAGCTGTGCTGTCACTGTGATGGCAGGACTACATCAGAGGACGTGAAGGAGACACATATGAGCAAGACATTGCTAGTGGGACAGGAACAGTGGGCAGCTGAATAGTGGCAGATGTGTGTGTTGCGGAGATTCCTTCATTCTGAAACCAGTCCAAATAAACCAACATTCAAGTACGACCACTGTCCTGCTATGGAACTACTACCTTTGGGAAGCCCTCCCCACCCTTTGTCCTGGCTAGTAGCCATGACTAGAAAGCCCTCCTGCCATTTTGTTCCTGTAGGAGGAGCCAGGGAGGCTGGGAGTGGGGGAGGCACCTCATCACAGCAAGCCCTAGCTTGAAATCTTTGCTGGAAGAGTTCCAAGGGTCTGGGCACAGGGAAGAAGGACAGCAGGAGAGCTTGGAGCAGAAGGATCAGTGGCTCCTCCCTTTTCTCTTCTCCAAGCTCTGTTGGCTCAATCTGCAGTGCATGTGCAGTTTTACACTCCTCACCATGGGCACGGTTATCCTGATCTAAGTCACCATCACCATCACCTGACTACTGCAACGGCTTTTTACTGATCCCTCCACTTCCACTGTCACCCTACAGACTCTCGTCTTGTCGTCATGACAACAGTGGCAACGCTATATTCACTGGTAGCAAAGATTCATCCTGATTTCCCCTATAATAATAGAGATTACAAAAAGAGGGGGAAGCCAAAAACTTGTGGACAACAGCGGAACAAAAAGAGGAGCCATGGTAGTCACAGAAACTTCCAATTACATCCAATTTAATCAGAGATTGAATATTATCTTAAAATCTACATGCAGTAAAATTCACTGCTTTGGCCACCACAGATAGATTCTATAGCTTCTAAACTTTCTGCCATGCTGTAGGGTCAACTCTGCCCCCAACCATGCCCAGGGGACACTGATCTGTTCTTCATCTTTAGAGTTTTGTCTTTTCCAGAATGAAATATAAAAGCCATATAAATGAATCATACAGTTTGGATCCTTTTCAGTCTGACTTCCTTCATTTTACATAATGCTTTTGAGACTCATTCACATTGTTGCTCAGTAGTAATTCTAGTATAGGAATTATCTACTCATTCACTGAAGGACTTTTGGTTGTTTCCAGTTTGTTCTAGGAACTGACAGAATAGGAGATAACAGTAACAGTGCAGATTTGGACATGATTAACCTGGTCTAATTGGTATATACAGAATATACAGAATTCAAAGGCATGGGGAATGTTTGCCAAAAACAGAACATATTCTGGGTCATAGAAAACATATAAGCAGATTTCAGAGAACTGAAGTCATTCAAAGTATATCCTTTGGTTATAGTGTAATTAAATTGGGACTCAATAAATAACAGGAAGGAAATAAAAAAAATTCCCTAATGTTTGGAAACTAAGCAACACACTTCCAAATAACTCATGAGCCACAAAAAGAAATCAGAATAGAAATTTAAAAAATCTTGAGGCAAATGATAATGAAACTAGACATTTAAAGCTGTGAGCTAGTAAAAAAGCACTTAAAAGGAAATTTATGACTTTAAATGCATTTAATGGGAAAAAAGTTGAAAATCAATAAGCCTCACTTCCAACTTAAGAAACTAAAAAAAAAAAAAAAGGACAATGAATAATCCCCCAAAGTAGAAGCACAGACATTATAAGTTTTACGGGAGATACTAAATGAAATAGAAGGCATAATAGAGAAAATCCAAGTAAGTTGTTTCTTTGAAAAAAATTTAAAAGTTGACAATACGATCAAAGCCAGAATGAAAAGTGGGACATCAACTACTGATTTTACAAATCTGAGGGTAAAATGAAGTTGTTATGAATAATCTGTCAGTAAATCTGACAATTTAGACAAAATGGAAAAATATGTCAAAATGCAGTTTACTGAAAGTGACAAAAGAAATGGATCATCTGAATGGTCCTGCATTTACTACAGAAAATAAGTCTGTGATTAAAAACCTCCTACTGCAAAAATCAAGGTGTAAAATGTTGTTATAGTCTCACTGAAACTGAACACAAACTTGTGACTTGTATACTACTGCCCATGTGTGTTGTACTTACAGAAAGTTACAAATGTTCGCTGAAACAACAGTGGAGGAAGTGGTGGGTGGGGAGGTAGGTGAAATAAAATTGGCCATTATTGAGAATTGGTAATTGTTGAAGTTGGACTACTGGATTTATAATTTCTTAGCTCCTTCTTTTGCAAATGTTTGCAAAAATATTGCATATTTTTTTTTTCTGTAAAGAAGGAATAACAATCTAATGCTACCAAACCCTCTGGCGGCTTTGCAGTTGCCTCCTCATCAAAGCCACGATGGGCAGATGTACAATCAGCTCTGCGATCTGGTGACACTGGAGTCTCACTATCCCACTCTCACAAGTTTCCACACCACTCTGGTCTCCATATTCTTGCTTGAGTGTGCTGCTTAAGGTGCACACCCACCTCAGGGCATTTGCACATGCTCTTCCCTTTGCTTTCACTTTTCAGCTCGCCTCAGACTGGTCTTCAAACGCCAGCCATTCAGTGCTGGCTTCCCTGACTATCCAAGCGAAAATGACTCCACGGATTGCACTCCTGTCTCCTCTTCTTGCCAGGTTTTTTCTCCAGAGCATGCACATCAAAATATTAAACATTTTCTTGTTTATTTGCTGCCTACTTCCTACCAGCATACAAACTTCAGCCAGACAAGGACCTTCACGTCTGTTCAGAGTCCAGAACAGCACTCGGCATTAAGCAACATACTAGTTGCTCAATGACAATTACTGAATGAATAAGAAAGGTTCTCTGCCTGTCCTAACGGATGCCATGGACGCTGACCTGTTCATTCACTCAGATCCCTCCACCCTGGGGGCACTGGGCCCCAGATCTGTCCTACAGTCATGTAAGCCTGGGATGCCTGCCAGGGTGCCTCCTGCACCTGGGGGCGGTTGCCTGAGAACAGGAATGTCCCTTGGACGATCCAAAATTTACTTGGATTCTCCCCTTAGTGGTTTGGGGTGGAAGAGATGGAATCTCTCATGTGGTTATGGACTTCGATTTTGCCAGTGACAGATCCTACAGGATCATTCCACTTCCCTAAATACAATGAACTCATCTGTCCATTGGGAACAAAACTAACATCAACCTCACAGGATGGTTGTGGTGGTTAAGGGGGCTAAACAAAGGACCAATTTTGCCCAAGGGAGCGCTTTCACTGGCTGATAATACTGACAAAAATGTTGACAACTCTTGGGAGTCCCCCCTAGGGTCTTTGACATGAGGGGGCCACATCACTTTGGGGTTGTTGTCTTATCATGTTAGAAATCGGCGCCTGGCCAGCTTTCTCCCGGTGCCCGCCTTCTTTATTCCCGCATCCCTGCTCGGCCCTGAGCCTTGCGCCCTGGCGGAACACTCCACCCCTCCTTGCACCTTTGCAGGGCGTTTCTCCCTCTCCCAGC
>NW_004567112.1:55624394-55670037 GCF_000260355.1 Condylura cristata
CCGGCGCCGGCCGCGCGCTGCTCGGGGCCCGACTGTGGCGCGAGGGCTGCCCCGGAGCTACACTGGCCCGGACCGAGGTAGGCAGCTGCTTGGGATCCTCAGTTCCTCGGTCCCTCCCTTCCTCCCCGTCTCCTTGCTGCGGGCTGTCCCCTCAGATCGCTGGCGCTGGCAGGGCAGGGCGTGCGCGGGTCCACGGTCCCGCCCGGGATGCCGTCGTGGGGCTGGGGAGAGGGTTCCTGGCACAGGTCCGGGGACGCGCACGGAGAAGGGCGTGTGGGAGCCCAGCTCGTAGTTGCGGAGAACTCCGCCCTGGCTGGACTGCCCCAGGACCTCACCCGCCTGCTCCGCTATTCCCCTGTCCTACGCCCCTGCTGGGCACCGGGTGATCCCCGCCTGGGCGTGGCGAGAGCGCTGTAGGCGGGCGGTTGTGGGCACCGGCCGGGGCTCCGGGGTCCTGGCATAGGGGTGGGGGCTGGGGGCTGGGGAATCTGAGGGCTCATGGCTGCGCAGTTGGAAGTTTCCATTTGCTTGTATGCATTCCCCGCCGGTGGTGGCATGAGAATTGGGGCGTGAACTCAGCATTTGTAGAGGACCAGGGCAAGATGCCTCTTCTGCAAGGATCTTTTAACGGAGGGTGCTCTCTGTCCCAGGCCTTGCAGGTGTTACTGGTTCTGGGTTCTGTGTGCGTGTGTGTATTGGGGGGCTGGGGGAGACTGATGCTTTCTAGGGAGGGGCAAGTGGCAGGCTTGGTCCTGGCATCTCTAGCAGCTTCTGAGCTGCTTAGCTGGTGGATAGTTACCCGGGGACTACCTGCCTCTTGGGAGTGAGCCATCCAGGGGCTGAGCTGCCCTGGCAGGGACGCCCTCCTTCCTGCTTAGAGCTGTGAGTGCCATTTGGTTTACCCAGCGACCCATGTCAATCTTCTCCAGTCCTTTGGAGCAAGGGTAGGTAGGGCCCAGATGGCCACATCCTGCAGGGGCCCAGAACATACAGAGACAGGTTGGCATGTGGAGGTATTTCACTGTTAAAACAGTCTGCTCTGCCCTTCAGAGGTCTCCCACCACCCTCTGGACAGAATCTTGCCCAGCCCAGCCTGTCCTGGGCCCAGGCCCTTCCCTGCCTAGATAGAAGTCAAGAGCAAGGCAGCAGCTCATGTTGGAAGCAGACCTAGCAAACAGGGAGGCCACACGTGTTGACTTCTGAACTGTGGGCAGACTGAAAGGCCTCACAAGACTTGTTCCCCCATTTGTAGAAAGATACCATTGTTCGGGGACTTTTTAGTGCATCCCCCCGCCACCCCCACCCCCACCTCAAATGCAGGGATGCTTTGCATTGGAACCTCAAGATCTCAGGACAGAATAGGAAGAGGGGATCCAGAATGGAGGAAGGGAGGACCCAATAGTCTTCTGGGTGGTCATGGGCCTGGGTGGTGGTGACAGAGCCTGCAGGGCCTAACCAGATAAAGGACTCCTGTGTGGAACCCTCCTAGGGCAGAAGCTGTGTACTCTTGCTCATGACTCATGGGCTGGGGAGCACGCACAGGTATCCTCAGGTATGCTGTGGGGCCTGAAAACCAGCTAGCAAGTTTGTTTTTCCCTGGGAGGCAGCCTCATATCGCCAGCCTGATGGCTCCCTTCCACTTGGCAAATTGTGGAAATGGAGCAGTTCACACAGCGTAGAGGGGTTTGGGTGTAACTTAGCAACTGCAGGCAGAGGGGGAGGAGGGAGAAATGCCGAGCTTCACCAGCATTTGTACTGGGCAGGCCAGAGTGAAGCCAGTGGCTGGTGGGCCCAGGCGGAGACAGGAGGGCACCCCCAGCACAAGTGGCCTCCAGGCAGCAGGAGGGGTCTGGGCCCATCTCCACCCAGGCAGGCAAGGAACAAACCTTCTGAGGGAGCAGTTAGATGCTGGGATGCTCGGGTATGGCCCGAGTGGCCGAGTGCACTGGTGGGCCAGATGGTCAGGACTGGAATAACTTCGGTTGATCTCTGGTTTCTACCTCAAGCAGAAGACAACGTTGTCAAATAGATCAAATGAAGGTGCAAAGTTGGGGGTGGAGGGACTTTGTGGTCTAATCACTGCCCCCAGGGAGGTGGGTCAGTTGCTTGTAGCTGTACTGCTGCAGGACCCAACGCAGAAGAGGGCCCCCTGGGCTTGTCTGCAGAGCCTGCTGGGGCTGGTGCCAGTCATGGCTGGGGAGAAGGGTGGGGATGCACAAAGGGGCCTGGCCAGGTGGCTCAGTGTAACTCCCAGTCTCACCTGGGCTGCCTGCTGCCCCCTGCTGGGACTCCTACCTCCCCTCTCTCCCTTCCAAGGCCATCTGCTTCAGCCCAGGTCCGCTCTGGCTCTTTTCTCTGAGAGCTTCCAAATGCCGAGCAGAACTCTGCCTCTTGGATCCCACCCACTCCAGGCTGCTTCTCCATTCCTTTGCCCTCACTTGCCTCCCTCCCTCCTGTGGGTGAGTGTTTACATGTCTTCCAGGCAGAGTATGAGGAGGAAGGCAGGGAGTGAGGTCCGTATCACAGAGAGCTGAAGTAGCATCCTAGGGGAGCTGACCGTGCCCTGGGGAAGGGGCTCTGACACCCTGTGGTGCCCTGTCAGGCTTCCTCACCTGTGGGGGTCTCAGGAGGACCTATGGTGTAGGCCCTTCTTTGCCCCTTTTTGCAGACAGAACCCCAGACTGCAGGTGAGGGTCAGAGAATGAAAGCAAGGGACGCCCTGGCCTGGTACAAGCTGGCTACTATGGATCCATTCAGAATGTCCTCTTACAGGGACACCAGGAAGTTGCAGTCTGGCAACCCTGGAGCAGGGCTTGGGAAGGTCAGCAAAAAATGCCATCCTGGCTGTGTTGTGGGAAACCCCCACAAGCTGTGCGTTCTGGCCTCTCAGAGGCCACCTTGGGCCAGGGAGGGCCGTGGGCCCTGTAGAGAGAGGCTTGTGAAAGTGTTCGGGCCCATACTGATGCCCTCCGCGTCTGCAGGTGTTGGCTGTGTGCCAGAGGGTGGACTGTCCACTGACCTCAAAGATCTGAACATTCTCCATCCTGCCTGGGAAGCTTTACTTTTCCTTATTTATCTGACAGAGCAGTTTCCCGGGGTCAGTGCGATAACGCCAGCATGTGGACACAGCACCGGGGGAAAGAATCTCTTGTCCCTCACCTCGCCACCAGTGTACATGGGGCTGGACACAGAGGGCAGGAGATCAGACCCTGCTTCTGAACTGGCTGTGGGTTCTCTGTGGTGCTCAGTGAGTTCAGGGAGAGCAGCTCAAGGTGGACTTCTCAAAGGAGAGTATACCATCTCGCATGTGGGACACATGGGGTGAGCGCCCTGAGGCAGAGAGCCAGTCCTGGGGATGTGGTGTGTGTGTGTGTGTGTGGACATTGGACCGTTTGTCCAGCTCTTACATTACCTCCTCTCAGGTGAGGGTCACAGCCCAGTTGACAGGTGACAGCCTCAGAGGTGAAGTCGCCTGCAGAAAGCTTCTCCCGCCTTAACACAACAAACTCTCCTCAGCTGTCTCCGCCTGAAGCTATTTTTCCACCCTTCTCCCCCTCCCTTGCACAGGCTGACTTTGAAGCAGTGTTTGCTGCTTGCTCACTCCACATCCTCGCTTCCCACTCACTCCCAGCCCACTCCAATCTGGCAGGCCTCCTTCACTGCAGGGAAGTGGTCTTCAGCTGTCCGAAGTCTCCTGCCCGAGGCACCCAGGGCCCCTGCTCTCAGGCATCAGTGTCCCCGTTTCCCCAGGCCTAGCCCTGGGCCTTCATGCCTGGTCTCCCAGAATGCCCCCTTCTCTCCTGGGGTACTCAGTGTCCCCCTTCTTCCAGACCTGGACCTACACCCTCTCCTCCTCACATACATCTCTGTTTCTTCCTCGGTGCTGTTCCAGCTCAACTGGTATCAACCCAATCTGTCCTCTGGGCTTTGTCAGCATTGAGCCCGGGTGCCTCCCAGGTGGCCACGGGAAGCCTGTCCATTGTCATCGCATTGCCAAACTTTGCCTGCCCCGAGGCTCCATACCCGGGCAGGTGAGACACCTAGGGTCTTCCTTGAATGTCTGCCAGGTGGCCCTCACCTTGACCGAGTCAACAGCCAGGCTTTCCACCTACCCCACACCTTTCTCCCACCTCTTCCACCTGTCTGACTCAGACAGTGTTAGCTTCCCCTGTGACCCATTTCCCATACCACTGCCCAATGCCACTTTTTTTAAAAAATTTATTTGTGCATACAGAATTGGGGTACAAGCCAGAGGTTCAGGGGTGGTGAGAGGATTCACCAGAGACAGAGTGGGGAGCAGAACAGGGCAACTGATGAAGTACACTGCTGAGGGGAGCAGCGGGCGGGTCAGGAGAGGTCTGCAGCACCATGTGGGTCACCTCTGGTGCTGCGATCGAACTCATGCTGAGGTGGCTTTAGCTTCTTAGTGCTGTGCTTTAACCCGCTGCACCACCAGGGAGGGCCCCAATGACACTTTTACTCTTTGTAAAGGTGTGGAGGCTTCTGCTCCCACACAGGACCCCCGCCCCATCTAGTGGGCTCCCAACCTTTCCACAGAGGCGTCTGCATGCTGCAGGGTTCTAACCCTCTGAAGCACACCGCCCCGCGTGATGGTCTGTCTGTGGCATCTCAGAGGACTCTACACCTGGCTTGTTGACTGCCCTGGACTCTCAACTCCATTGTCAGGAGACATTTGTGGGATGCGTGTGGATGCCTGAAGCCGCCGCTCATGCTGGGCAGGGGGCACAGATCTGTCTCAGGGAGCACATTCTGGGAGTGCCTGGTCTGGGTTATGTTGCCAGACCTTTCAGGGCGAAGAGGAGGGAACAGAAATACAAGCTCTGGGACAGGCAAAGGGGGGTCTCTTAGAGAGCAGTGTGGGGGGGCTGTTAGCAGTGCGGGGGTGGGGCTGGAGGCTGGGCCCCTGCTTGTTGTCACCACCACTTCCGTTTCTCCAAGTGTCACCCTCAGACTCTACCTTGAAGAGAGTGCTCTCTGGATCCCGTTACCATGGTAACACTGTTAACAAAGAGTAGCTTCCGTGGAGGAGGCTGGCTCACCCAGAAGCTGAGGGGGCTGGGAGAGGGGGTGCTTTTTGAGGGGTTTATTAGTGAGGATTGTTTTCCCACCCCCATCAAGGCCACCTGTGTTGCCTGGCCCCTCGCCTGGCCTTCCCTGCCTGAGGGGGTTTCTGGGCCTTTGGCACCCACAGCCCTGCTGTGTGAATGTCAGGGAGCCTCCATTCTATCTGGGTGTGTCCTGGATTCCAGCTGGGGCATGGGGCACCCCCAGGAAGTCTCCTCCTAGGCCTGGGGGCTGTAGTACTCCCCCTCCCCCCACCACTGCTGGGGCTAGGCAGGATAGACCCAGGGAAGCTTCTGACTTAAGAGTGTGGGGATGAGCCCGATGCTGGGCACTTCCCAGGGTAAGGAGCTGTTTTACCCCTGAGGAAACCTGAACTCAGAGGCCCAGACTTCTGCCTGGGACCTACCTGGGACTGGTTTTGCGCTGCACTGCTTCTGACTGTGAACTCTGAATGAGCCCATTTCTCCATGAAGCTATGGTCTGGATGAAATGAGGTTCCAGAGCAGCCCTGAGCCAACACTGAGTGAGAGCTGGCCACCCTGGCTGTGCTGATGCAGGGGGGCTGGCTCCGGGGCAGGGATGCTTACTCTGCTTTCAGAGCTGGGGTGGGGGAGCAAGAAGGGCTGGAGGCTGGGCGGTGGTCCAGCTGGGGAGTAGAATGTCTGGGGTAGGTAGGGCTGGATAGTGCTGGACGCCAACATTGGGGGCCACACTGGGGCGCCTTGCAACTCTCCTGAGTTTACTCACTCAGAGGGCATCAGGTGGTGACAATTACCCATTTTACTGGTTAGCAGCGGGTGGTTCCTATGGAGTGGGAGTGTATGGAAGCTGCCCGCTGAAGACCCCTGTCCTGTCCACTCTGGCCATCACTAGCCTAAGCCTTTCCTGCTTGGACCCCTCAGGGAAGGGGACCTCTATGCCCCATGTCCCTCCCTTCCCTGATCTGGGATCTGGGTTCAGCCCCCAAGTGGAGCGTGTCTGATGGGCCCTGCAGCCCATCACTGTTAGGTCCACAAAGTTGGGGGTCTCAAGGACTTAGGAGGGAGGGGTGTGAGTGAGCAGGACTGACCAGGGTCTGAACCCCCCTAAAGTAGGAGCTCAACATGGGGAGCCACTCACATCACACACATCACCAACTGGACCACACCCCCAGCACTGGAGCAAAAGAGTGAAAATCGCTTGCAAACTGGCTGTAAAAACGCTTCAAGGAATAGCAAAGCAACACTGATTCAGACCCTGTGTTCTGCCTACCATGCGGTTGTAATAGAAATTAATGGCAAAAGATAACTCTGTAAAAGTCTAATATTTGGAAAGTTTAAGAAATGTTTAAATAGCTAATGGACCAAAGAAGAAATCATAATGGAAATTAAATGATAATGACATTAAATGACAAAAATGATAAAGGGTACTTCTGGGACGCAGCCATAGTGAGACTGCCAGTGTGTCACCAGATGACCCTGTCTAGAGAGTTCTTTGAGAGGCCCAGCCACATCCTGGTGATGGGGCAGGTCCTTGGTGGTGGGAGAGGGGCCAGGAAGCAGGTGCCTTGGGGAGGGGAAGGAGGCAGGGAGCTGGCAGCCAGCTGCCTGGAGACTGCAGGGGCACCCGAGGAAGGTGTGGGGTTCTCTGGCTTCTCCTGGGGTGGCTGTCCTGTGACTGGCTCACACAGCAGTGGCCGCCTGGTCTTGAGGCCTCGTCTTCCAGTCTGCTCTGTGCTGCTCGCAGCTCCAGGGCTGACTGCCATGCTGGGCATGGAAGTCCTCTGTCCATTTGTCCAGAGAAGGACTGGTTGTCAGTCATGGTTGACAGTCTTGGATGTGATGGCAGAAGACAGACAGGCCAGGGAGCAGGGAACTTATGTAAAGGCCACCTACAGCCTGCTGCGACTCCAGAGAGGTTCCCAGCCCTAGGCCAGTGAGGACAGTGTGGGGTGAGGCGCCCAGGCCCGTGTCTCAGGCAGTAGCAGGGGTGTCTGTGAGCTGGCACTGGCATCTCGCAGCCCGGCTCTGGTGGCTGGACCTGAGGCCGGCCTGGAGAGATCGTCAGGCGTGGGGGCTGAGCCAAGTGGGTAGACAGTGAGGGACAGGGTGGGGTGTGGCTGCAAAGATGGCCTCTGGGCCTGTGCCAAGACTGAGTCTGGTCGAACTGGTGTCTGCCCTGGCTGCCCAGCTCACACCACCATGCCCCTCCCTGCCATCGGCACCATTCAGCCCGACCCAGCTGTTCTCTTCCCACCTTCTTCATTCTTTCTGTTCTGACTTTCCCACTGCACGCGTTGAATTTTCCTTCCTCTATTCTTCAGATGCTGCTCCTTCCTGCCAAGAATGGCTCACGCAGGGCCCAAAGCCCTCCCCCACCCCAGGTCCCTGCTTCTGTGGGCCAGCAGCCAGTGGGGAGACGCTAGCATCCTAGAGTCCCTGAGTTACAGGGGGCTGGACACCCCTGAGGTGCAGTGGGGTGAGCTTATAAATGTCAGTGGCGACTAGTTCTGTTCTCCAACTGGATCTGTTTCTAAAGCTACAGCCCATTTGTTTAATCCCTACTGGTCCTGTACAAGTTTGTAGAGCTGCAGTAAAACATGTCTCCAACAGTGCCTCTGACATGGGCCCCCAGAGTGGCTTGGCCAGTGGCCCTCCCAGCAGCCCCCGGCCACCAGGCCTAGGTAAATGAGGCACCTATCGTATGGCTGGGGGCCGACAGGGGTACAGCCTGGCAGCCGAAGTGGCGGATGGCCCCTGCTCCACGGGCTCTCCCTCCAGGCACGGGAGGGTCATTCTTGTTTCTGCAGGTTAGTACCCTTAGCAGCATTTTCCATGGAAGGTTCCAGTGCAAGTGGTGCTGCCCCAGAATCCAGGCTTCTGGACAATGGAGGACCCAGGGTCCTCTCTGCAGGCAAGAGGTAGCCCAGGAGGACAGAGGCTGACGCACTGGGGCTCCAGAGAGGATGTCTCCCTGTATGCTCACTGTCACAGGACCAAGGTGCTGCAGAGTAAGCCTGGAGCCCAGGCCTGCCTGATGCCCAGGTCCAGTCCCCGCCTCCCACACAGCGTATATGAGGGCAAGCGCAGGAGCTCCTCTGCTGACTCAGCCCTCCTGCGGAGTCACCTGTGGCCCTGTGAGGTGAGGCGCAGGCGATGCAGGCTGCAGGGAGGATGTCCGGCCCACCCGTTCTCACTTCACCTCCCCGTTTCTTCCAGCCTAAGCTCAGGCCTGGCCACTCTCTGCAGTGTGCACCTCGTACCCAATGCGGCCACAGACCCATCCCCAGGACCCACTGTGCCAGTGGCTTCCCGGGCATCTCCCTGCCTCCTCATCCCATTGACTGTCTCGTGATGGGGCTGAGGGCAGAGGGCCCCACTGGTCCTGGGCAGGCAGCAGCGGGAAGGCTGTGACTGACCTCCTGCCCCTGCTGCCTGGCCAGGAGGGGTCTTCGCCCGGCCCCTGTCCTTCACCCCAGGCGTCCTGAGGTAGGCACCAGTAGTGGGCAGCCCCACCTATGAATTCCCGCAGAGGGTTCGATAACCTTGTTCATAACCTTATTCCCAACTAAATGGATGATGCTCAGTTGAATTAAACTGAGCCACGCCTCAAGTTCTCACCTCTCACTGACAGGTTGACTAGCGCAGGGTTTTCAGGGCCCCGGCCCTCTGGGTGTCTCAGGGGCAGGCTGGCCCGTCAGAATGCACCCATGCCTGCTGTCCCCCACCCACCCCTTTCCCTAAACACCCCCAGCGGCTCTGAGCTCGCCTTTGGTGCTCAGCTTTTGCCTAGGGTTGTAGGTGACCCCCTTAGATAGCCAGTGGAAACCTGGGCTTCTAAGGCTCAGCTGTCGGAGCCCACCTACCCTAACTCCCCCCGACACCCAGCCCCCCTCTGCTGCCCTCTCCCCAACATGCCCGTCTGCCCTCTCCAGCCGGCTGCTCTGCCTTGGTCCTCAGAGCTTCCTGGTCAGGGTGCGCTGAGCCCCATGCATCTGTCAGTGCTGAGGAGGCATGGGGTGACAGCAGGAAGGCCTCTGTGTCCCTGGTGGGAACTCGGGGAAGAGGACCCCTGGCGGTAATCAGACGTTTTATTGCAGGGATAAAAATGATGACGACAGCTTCATGGCCCCATAGTTTCATTACACAGTCAGTGCTTAAGATTTTCTCGCCCTCGTTTTTTTTTCTCCCTCCTTCCTTTCTTTTCTCTCTCTCTTTCTCTTTCTCTCTGTCTGTCTGTCTCTCTCCTTTTTTGTTCATTTCTCTTGTGCTTTTTCTTTTTGGCTGCTATATGTAAATCCAATCCCTGACCTCAGTCATTTGCTTCCATGGATCTCTAAAACAAACAGACAAGGCCATTTTTGAACATAATCACGGTGATCACACTTAAAATTAACAGTGATTCTTTGCTATCATTTAACACACAAATATACTTAGATTTCCTTCATTATTTTGAAAATGTCTTTTTGCAGTTAGTTTGTTAAAATTGGTACCTAGGTAAAGTCCACATATGGAGTTTGTTTGTTATTTTTCTGCAGACTTCTCCCCGCCCCCAATATTTATTTATGTATGCGTACAGGAGCTGGGGTACAGGCCAGAGGTACAGGAGGTGAGAAGCTTCATCAGAGATAGAGTGGGGAGCAGAACAGGCAAATCTATTGAATACACTGCTGAGGGGAGCAGCAGGTGGGTGAAGAGAGGTCCCCTGCACCATGTGAGCCACCTCCCTGGTTGGAATGGAACTGGTGCTGCTGTGGCTGCAGAGAGCTTCCTAGTGCTGCGCTTTAACCCCCTGCACCACCAGGGGGACCCTCTGCAGCCTTTTTAATCACAAGCAGGTCCTGCTCCCCTCGCCCCTTGATAAAAGTGCCTTTGGCTTACTGCAGAAACTTGGTGAGTTGTCTGTAGAATGTCTTACTTTTTTTTTTTTTAAGATTTATTTATTTATGCACACAGAACTGGGGTACAGATGTGGTGGGTGAGAGGATTCACCAGAGACAGAGTTGGGAGCAGAACAGGCAGATGGATGAAGTACACTGCTGAGGGGAGCAGCGGGTGGGTCAGGAGAGGTCTGCCACACCATGAGTATCACCTCCAGGGCAGGCGGGAATTGAACTCATGCAAATCTCAGTGCTGTGCTTTAACCCACTGCACCACCAGGGAGGGCCCAGAATGTCTTACTTTTAAGACTTTTATCGCTTCCCACATGGAGCAAAGGGAGACATGTGAAGAAACTGTGCTTGTTTCTTGGCCCTGGACTGGTTGATAGAGATGTGGGTGAGAGACCCGTGGGGAGGTTGACTATGGCAGCATTTATCTTGATTTTGATTTTGCTCTTTTCCTCCCAGATTTGTCTGGCCATTTCTGACCCTTTTCTATGGGGCCCAGCCAGAAGGTGCTTTAGGCTTGTGGCAACTTTCAGGCCTTGCTTTTGACCAATCCTTTTTGGGTTGACTTTTGCCCATGAGGGGATGGGTAACTTCAGGTGTTTGATTTAGAAATTATATTCTTTGTCTTCTATGTTGTATACTCAATGTATTAAAGTTCCTTTCCATTAAAAAAAAAAGACATCTCTTCCTTATAGTGTCATTTAACTAGTTCTTCCACTCTCAATATTTCCTGTAAACTACAATTGAACTCAAACAACTTCGTTTGCATCACTCTATGCTATTGGAAACACTGCCTGGACTTGGCTTTGCTTCAAGCCGGAGTCTATCATGTCAGTTCTGGTTGTTGTATGTCAGTTCTGGGGGGGGGGGGAATTTGGGCCCTCATTCCCCAGCATCCTTTTATCCCTCCTTTTGATAGTTTCAACCAGTGCCTGAGTCAAATATGTCTTCAAGGGTTGCAGCACAATAACTTTCTAAGTCTCTTCTGAATGACATTTGTGGAATTCTTCTGTAAAGTTTGTCCCTTCATCAACCAGGGACTTGGTTACCCCGGCATCATTTTATTCAACCAAGCAGGATAAATGTTAAATGCTCCCCTTGCCAACCTGTTGGTGCCTTTGATCTTTGCAATTTTCATTTGTCTCTGTGACTCAGCAGCCGCAGCTGATCACATTCCGCACAGCCCTGTCACACTGTAGTAGTCCTTTGTCTGGTAGGACCTGGCAATCCACCCATGTGAGCCGTCTGTGCACTAGGAGAGAGGGTGGGAGCGGAAGCTGAAGGCCCAGCAGGTCTACGATGGAAGCCAGGGGTGCCTTCGCATGGTAGAGAACATGAGGCCGCGTTGGAGAGACTCCTCCATGAGTTTCCAGCTGAAGGAGCACCCCCCCACCCTCCAGCCCCCCACCCCCGAGCAATTGGGGGAGGCAGCTCACATGGAGAACAGCCAGGGCCTGGGGGCAGGGATGTTTGATGGACAAGGAGCTCTAAGCAGGTGCAAGGCAGCACGTTGACCTCAAGGCACAGTTCCCTACCTGCCCCGTGGGAGAGTGGGGCGGCATCTGTGCAGACTTCTGGGTTGTAGTTCAGTTCCTGTTTGCCTCTGGGCCCTGACGAGGCCCCCTACAGGCCGGTGATGCTCTGCTGGGTGGGTCATGGGCACTGAGCAGAGAAGATCTCTGATTGATTGGCCATAAGAACCTACTATCCTGGGAGCCCACTGCCTCTTCCTCGGGCACCGCCCAACCCCTGGAGCCTCTTGCTCCTCTTTTGCAGGGAGGCCCTTAGTGGCCAGGCCTTGACTCACACACCTTGCTTCAGAGCCGTGCCTGGCTTGGAATGGGGTCTGGGAGTGCTTGAGGGGAGTCTTCTGACGCCCCTTCCCACCCTGCAGAGTGGTGCCTGCTCCAGTGACAAGTCTGTTGACTGAGAGAACAGGCAGGAGCTGCCCAAATGCATTTTGCCAACTCTCAGCATGAGTCACAAAATCATAGGCCAGAAATCTCCCCCAGACTGTGTCAGCTGCTCTGAGGTGCTGAGGCTTCTTGGCATGCATCTGGCAATGGGCATCTAGGTTAGGGGTGAAGCATCGAGGAGAGTTGTGGGTGACGGCCATCGGCCTAGAGGGTGGGAGCATGCACATGGGTGGAATGGGTCTTCTTGCATCTCCTGGGGTTACAGGTTCGAGTGAGTATTGGGCAAGGCTGGGGCAAGCGGGGAGCTCCTGCCTCCAGCTTGGGATGCCCCAGAGGCAGCCTTCATCTTGAGCCACCTGCCTCCTAGCCCTGCCAGCCTCGCTTGGGCTCTGGCCCCATGGATAACAGGGGGCTCCGAGGCAGTGCCTCCTGGCTTCTATTTCCCAGTTCCTCACCAAGCTATGACTTTAGATCAGCGGTTCTTAAGGCAGAGTCCCTGCACCAACATCAGCATCTCCTGCAGCCTTGTTTGAATCCAGATGGCCAGACCCTATCCCAGGCCTCTGAATCAGACAGATTGGTTGTGGGAGGAAGGAGGTAGACAAAGTGTTTTAATAAGTGTTTTAGCAGATTCTGTTACCCACTGACCTCTGAGAATCACTTTTCAGAGCAAATAGTCCTGCTCAGGGCATCAGGCTTTGATAAAGATAAGACCCTTTCTCTTGGTTCTGGAACCTTCCCAGATGATCATCTGCAGCTTTGAGGTTACTGAGCCCTACTGGGTACCAAACTCACTCCAAGAAAGGTTGGCATCTGGATATCTCTGACCACCAAAGGTTTTGCAGGTCAAGAGCTTTTGAGTTCAGCCTCAAAAGGGAGCTTTTATTTTTGCAGTTGTAGTTTTATTCTCAGGAGAGCTACCAAATTGTGTTTCGTAGAATGCATCAGTCACCGAATCCTAAGTCAGAAATCTCCGCCAGCCCATCTCTACTGTATTCCTGGGACGCTCCTCAAGGGCCGTGGTCCCAGCCTTTACCTAAAACCCTCTATGGGAAGTTAGTGGCTGGTCCGGGGCCCGAATATGGGGGAGCTCACTTCCCGGGCCACCCCTTCCTGTCACCTCACATACACTTAACCCAGACAATTACTCTTGTGTCTCTGGAAGAAGTTACTCAAAGCAGGGATGAATCAGACTTCCCATAACTGGCGCTCAGGAGCGCTGCAACTTGGAAGCTTTTCCAGGACACTTGCAGGCTGACAGCTCTCATTGGTATCTCCCTCCCTGCTGGGCCGAACGAGTCAAGGAGCCCTGCCTTAGACAGAGGCTGTGTCTGGCAAAGACCAGCTTTAGATGGATCTTTTGGCAGATGATCTCTGACTCTAGCTGGCGAGAGGGGGAAGGTTGTCACACTTTGATTATGAAGTCTTTTCATTCCCAGACCCTGAAACAGGGCTCTATTCCACTTCTATGGAAGCACAAAGTAGGCTCAGAGGGACTGAGAAACCCAGTAAAGCTCACAAAGCACAACAGGTCAGGCCCAGTCCGACCTCCCCAGAGCCTCTGGCTCTGTCACCAGGCAGAACACAAGCCACACCTCCAGGAACAAGTGCAGGATTGGGGCTTTCCTTACCTACCTGCTCCCTCCCCCAGAGACAGGGAGAAAATTTCCGTCATCAAATAACAAGTTAAATTTATATCTTTACCCTGGAACAACTGTAGGGCGTGTGAGTGTTTTCTGAAGCTCTGGAGGGAGCAGAGTGAAGGGACTCTTCACAGCCTCCTGGGGAGGAGGGAATGGGTGCTCCTAGACTCAGTGGGGGTGGCGGGGTGCTGGGCTGGGCAGCTCTGGAAGCCCAGGCTCCAGGAGGATGTTGGAGAGGGTGGTACCCTCCCTGGCATAAACCTCCCCTCAGCCCACTGGGCCGTGGGAAGGCTTGATTCCACGGAGTGACCAGGAGACCACAATCTGGGCTGAGTCTGTGTCAAATGGACGAGTGGGGGGCTCTGTGTGGAGTGATCTGTTCTCCCCTTGGGCCAGGGGACGGTGCCCACCCGGGGGCTGTGTCCTGCCTGGCTGCCACTCCTGCCTGTCCCTTACTCTGGGCCAGTGCAAGAGGCAAGAGCGGAAGAGATGTACCCAGGACGGCTCCCTCGAGATTGCTGGGCTCTCTCTGCTCAGCCCCTGCGTGCTCCTGGCAGAGCTTCCATTTCCCTTCCTCCCCGAGGTCCTGGGCAGATGTGGGCAGAGACTTAGTCCAACCCGGGTGGGACAGGAGCCCAGAGGGAAGTCCCAGGCTGAGGGGGGGACATGTGGTGCTGAGGGAGCCACACCTCACTCACTCAGCTCTGGAGCACGGCTTGCTGTCCAGGGAGCCCCCAGCCTGGCCAGACGCAACAGGGCACTGGAACTGCCGTTAAGAGGGGCCAGCAGGATTTCTGTAGATGGGAGAGGCAAGTGTCCACTCGGAAAGGCATGCTCCAGGGTGACCCTCACTTGCGGGCCTGAGCTTTGGTTTTGACTTCAACCCCCATTAGTGTCTGTGTCTTTGAACCACTTCCCATCTCTGACCTCAGTTTTACTCTTGTAAAATGGGCCCAAGCACCCCTCAAGGGACTTGCTGTGAGGAGCAGCTGTGATGTTTCACTCCTGGAGCCATCAGACCGTCAAGGGCACACTGACACTGGCAGTGGGGCTACAGGAGGCGCCGTGAGAAGAAACCTCTCTCCCTGGGAGCTCACAGGCTGAGAGAGGAGAGTGACAGGCACCCCTAGTCTATCCCGAGCCTTTGGACCAAGCAGACAAAGGTGAAACCCTGACACTGAATGAGGCCTGAGCTTGGGTCTCCCCAACTTTCACCCCCAGCCCACACAGTTGCCCCGACACTCTGCAGGGGCTGAGGCTCAGAATGGCAAGCAAGGTGAGGGGAGTGGCTGTGGGCAGGGCAGGGCAGGGAGGAGAGACACATCCCCCCCAGGCAGTGGGGGAGGATGTCACAATCAGCCAAGGGGGTGATTGTGGGCAGGGGTTGGCTCTTGAGAGGACCTGTGGCAAGGTGCACTTCCGCATTACTACCTGAGCCAAGCCAGCATTCCTGGACTCTGCCAGGCAATGGCCAGGCGGTGGCTGAGGGGGTTTCCCAGGATGGCGCCGGAAGCCCCAATCCCTCCCAATTTCCTCTCCAAATGTCTTGGAATCTGGTGTCTTCTGCCCAGGAGGAAAGTCCCCAGTATTCCGTGCTGTGCTTTGTGCCCCTGGCTGCTGGGCCAGAAGCCTCTAGTCAGGACTGGAGTAGCCCTGGGCTCAGCGGCCCCTCCACCGTCTGCATGGGGTGGGGCTGTAGCCTCGCCAGGGGCATTCTGCGTAGTAGGACTCCAATGTGACATGCCATTGCACCCCGCTGCTTGTACCCCATGAAGAGGCTGCCTTTTCTGGTGTGTCTCTTTAGCCATGGATTTTGGGGACTCCAGGAAGAACTCCTGGAGTTCTTGTAAGAACCCCTGTAAGACCAAGTTCATCTTCCAGTGACCTTGAGCTACAGCTGTGGTTTCCCACTATTAGCGACAGACTTTGCTCAGCAAACACAGCCATATGGAGGGCGCCACCACAGTGAGCAGCTGCTGGCTCTCCCGCCCCTCCTCCAAAGCCTCCCAGCCTGCAGACCTGGGTATCGCCATGGTGTGGCCTGGATGGGGAAGTGTCCATTCCAGGGTCTCCAGGAGTGGGCCCAAAAGGTTTCAGATGATACATACCAGAAGGAGTGGGCTATGGGGTGGGCCAGCAATGGCACCGGAGCCCATGGCAGAGAGGACAGAAGGACCTTCTCTGACCACAGACCCCGACCTGAGGAAACTGGGTCCACAGGTACCTGTTAAGAGAGACCTGCCTGGCCCAGATGGCCCAGCAACTCTGCCATGCCCACTCTGTCAGCCTAGGGCTGCTGACAGCCTTTTTCCATCTCCTAACCCCCCTCTAACTCCTGGGTATTTTTTCCCAGCTCACATCTTCCTCAGAAGCTGGAGTTCTGGGAGGCACAGCCTCCGAGGAGGCTGCTTCAGAGGGCTGCACGTTTGTTGGGTACCAAAGCTGCCAACACATGCCTGGCACACATGTCTCTAAGCAGCCTTGTGTGGTGGGGAGGATGGTGTCAGACATAGGCCTGGTTCCTGGGCACAGCAGGGACGAGCTGGCGGGCCTGTCAGCTATGTGTGGGGGTGACTTCTAGAGCCCATATCCACATGGGCTTGTGTTGTGGGGTCCAGAAAGTGATGGAGACCCCTTTTCAGGAGGGCCACTAGGCTCCCCGCCCTCCAAAGGTCAGGGTGCTGGCCGGACCTCCTCCTTGGTGTGGGAGCACTTCCATGTGTTGTGGGACTGAGGCCCCTACTCCCTGCTTGCGGCCAGCCCAAGGCCCCTTGTCTCCTAGAGCCTTTCTTGAGGCCTTGCATAAAGCTCCCCACCCTGATCACATCTCTGCCTCTGACTACAGCCAGGAAGGTGCCCCAGTTTCATGGATTCATGGGATCAAAGTGGGCCCATTTGGACCACCCAGGGGATCCCCTGTCTCAACAGCCTTCACTTAATCACACCTGCCAAGTCTCTTTGTCATGACATCCCCTTGCCAATAGCCCCTTTTGCCATGTTCACAGGTCCAGGGATGACTCTGGGGGCCAGATATTCTGTTGAGAACTCCCCTCTCCCACCGCACAGGCAGTAGTGGGTCTCTCTGGGAGGAGTAGTGCTGGGGGACACAGCCCAGGGCAGACCTGCTTGGGGCCCTCTTGCAGTTTATATTCTCAGGTACCTGGGGTGGGGGTTATCAGCCACACCAGGTGAGTGTGTGGGAGCAAACCCCCCATAGTGGGCCTTTCCTAAGACTGGGCCTGTGCTTCCCCTGTGTGGTAGGTAAGACCCTAGAGGAAAGGTGTGGGTCTCTTCTGATCTGGCTCCTTGTGGGCTTGTGTGACCTGTGATGAGGCACAGGTATTCTGCGAGGAAAGTTTGGGGGTGGGGGAGCATTTGCCTGCAGATTGAGGAGGTTCTGGTGGATTCATACGATGAGTCATAGACCTGTAGGGGAGCAGCTACTCAGAGTAGGGGACTTGGGTTGGGGCTGTGGAAAGTTCTCAGGCTACATGTGAAGGACACTGGCAAGCAGACAGCCCCAATCCAGTCACCCCTGCCAAGGGCCAGGTAGGGTAGAGTCCCTGCCTCAGTGCCCCTGACAGGCAGCCCATCCTGCAGATGGCATCTCGGATGCAGCAAGGAGGCCGGTGTGCACGCCACAGACGTGCTCAGTCATCCATGAGCCCCGGTCAAGCTCTTGCAGCCTGAGCCCAGAATGGACTCCTGTAGCCCTGCTAAAAGCCCTCAAGCTTGGGGGAGGTGAAGGGGGCGCTCAGACCTTCCAAAAAGCAAGCTTTTGTGGTTGCATATCATGTGCTGTGTGGATCTGAACTCAGTGACTCACCCAAGGGAAGCCGCTGAGTAGCCCAGGTGGGATTTGAACCCTTGCTAGAGGTCTCCCCACCGTGGCTCTCTGTCTGTCCATGGATTGGCTGTCCCACGCCAGCCTCCCACCCACCACCGCCACTGCTTTCAGTGTCCTTGGCTCAAGGTCAAGGTATTCAGCTTTCGTCAGGCCTGGCCTGTGTGAATCAAGTCAGCTCCATCTTGGCTCCCCTGCACACTCTGACATCTTTGGGCCAGATATTTGTCCTTTGGCTTGGACAGTGTGTGTGTGTTGCGGGTGGGGTGGTGTCGGGTGGGGGAGGCAGCATTGTGCACTTGCATGGGAGAGGTGGCCCCGGGCCAGCCAGCCAGGGATCCCAGCCCCATCTGCTCCTGGGGGCCACACCTGGGCAAACCCCTGCCCCACGTTCTCTCAAGATCCCCGTGTCCTCATCACTACACCCCACAGCCAGGGCCTGGCAGGAGCTCCATGCCGCTCCCGTACATCCAACAGCAATCACAGACGCTGGTGGGGGTGGGGCTGGTCCAGGGCCCCCGCCCCACCAGAGCAGGCTCCTGTCCTTGTCCTGTAGCGTACTGCTCGCCTTCTCGGCCCTTTGGAGGAGCAGGGCTGGACGGAAGCGGTGCCCCTTTGGCTGACAAAGGGCTCTGAGCTGGGGGTGCTAAGGCAGCGACCCAGATTTCCCACAACCCCAAAGGGACGGAGGCTGCCCAGTGACCGCGTGGAGCTCACTTCCCAGCCACACAGGGTCTGCACAACTAACTAGACGTTCGGAGGTGCGTGGATGGCCGTGGGTTCTGGGCTGGGATCTCCATGTTCACGGCTGCCTGTGTCCGGCACACACACCGCCTCCCAATGTTCCTCCCGAAAATGAGAAACAGTAAATCAATCTTTGTGGCTTTTTCTTTTCTTTTCAATACATGTGTGGGTGTGTTCCTGCTCCAGCGCGCGCCTCCTGGGAAGCTCGGGCTAAAGCTCCAAATCACAGGATGGTGAGGGGGTGGCCTGGAAGGCGCGGGCAGGCAGCATGAGGCTGCACCGCATCTCACCCCCCTCAGGAAATGAGGGGACCTGCTGTCGAGCCACCCCAATACTTCTCACCAGTCACCGCCCTGCCTGCCGGAACCGAGCAGGAAGGGAAAATGAGAATCGGGGTTACCGAACAAGCAGAGCTAGACCCCAGCTCCCAGGGCGGCTGCTCCACCTGGCCCTCCCTGGGCTTCTGGGTTGAAGACCGCAGGCCTGCCCTGAAGGTCGTGTCCATCAGAGGGCCCTCCCTGCCTCCCATGCCGGTGAATGCTGGGTTTGCAGTAGAGTTTGTGCGCCAGCTTGATCCCAGTTCTGCTGGCTCTGAGCAGCTCCTGGAGCCAAGGTCCCTCTCACTCTGGTCCGTTCAGATGCTCAGCAGGCTGTGAGCCCTCTGCCTAGCCCGGAACCCAGGTACTAGTTGGGCCGTTTGGGGGTGCCTGGGCCCAGCCTCTGGCTCCCTCTTCCCTTGTTCTCACCGGGTGGCTGGTGGGAAAACAGCCCTTCACATTTTGGGTCTGACCTAGGGGCTGGGGCAGGGCAGATGTGGCAGGAGCCCACAGGGAAGGGGCCTGCTCAAGGTGAGGCGGGAGGCGCATGGCGGGCCTGGCTACGACACTTACCCCACTCCCGGGAGCTCCTGCCCCGGCCGCATATCAGACTCCCTCATCGGGCGGGAAGGAAGTATAAACCCCGAGTCTCAGGTCCAGAGACTCTGCTCCAGTGGGGCTGAGGTCTGTGCCCAGGAATCCATTGGGAGCAGTTTTGTTGTGTGAATGGAACAGGTCTCTGCATCAGCCCAGCTGCTTGCTGTTTTGGGAAGATCCTTGTCCCCTGGGACCCTGTCCCAGACATGAGACGTCTGTGTGGTAGGGAGGCAGCGCAGGAGTTGGTGCTGGGCTGGGAGCTGCTGCCCTCCTGGGTGTACGACACTCATTTTCTTTCTTTCTTTTTTTATATACACCATCTTTTTTTTTTTTTTTAAGATTATTTGTGTATGCATACAGAACTGGGGTACAGGCCAGAGGTGCAGGGGCGGTGAGAGACTTCAGCAGAGACAGAGTGGGGAGCAGAACAGGGAGATTGACAAAGTACAGTGTTGAGGGGAGCCCCGGGGGGTCAGGAGAGGTCTGTTGTGCCATGTGGGCCACCTCAGGGGCAGGGGTTCTAACTTGCACTGAAGCGGCTATGGCCAGCTTGCAGTGCTGCATCTTAACCCTTTGTGCCGGGGAGCCCACACTCATTTTCTAAGAGGAAACAGTTACAGTCCTGTGCCAGCTCTCAGTGGGGAATGCAGGACTGAGGGCCACTCCAGGCTGCCAGGCCCCCTGGAGTGCCGATGTGGCTGCCCCTGAAGGTCTTCCCTAAAGAGGTCTCTGCATAATCCTGCTTCAGAAATCAGCTATAAACACACAAATTGAAACATCTGCAGGGGCACTTTGACTGATTAAGGAATTATGGGGCCTTGGAGCCAATGCATCAGTTAGTACGCCTGGCCCTGGACGAGGACCCTCCTGCTCTGGACCTGGTCTCCAGCCTGCTCCCTCTCCAGGAATGCTGGCCCAAGAGTGGGCTCAGGTCCCCGGGTAGGGGAGCGGTGGGGGGACTAGGCGGGGGCAGTGGTGTTCTCTGAGTATGTGGAGCATAGATTCCTGGAGGTTGAGAGCAAGTTGTTAATGTGCCTCTGGCTCTTCGTCTAACGAAGGTTGGTTCACAGCAGAAATCTGTACCAGTCCAAACCAAGGTTGGGCACATGCTGGGAGCTTGATAGAGAAGCAGAACTCTAACCCTGGTCCTTCCCTCCCTGAGCGGGGGTGGTCTCCCTCCCTGCGCAGTGGACAGTGGCCCCTAGGCCTGGCCTGGGACCCAGGCAGAACTCTGGCTACAGGGCAAAGGGCACCACACCCAGCACCAGGGAGTTTCCTGAGGACTCAGTCTGCTCCCAAGTGCCTCTTCCAAATGGGAGCTGGGATGGTGTGTGCAAGGTATTTCTAAACTTTTTTTATTGGTCAAGTCCTTCCTCAAATGAAAGAAACCCAAGATAAAGCAAAAAGACCAAAGGGCACCAGCTCTGTTTGAAAGGAGGTGGAAGGTGGCTGAGAGTCTGGTAGGGGAGACGGTCACAGGCGACCCCGGGAACAGCTCCCAGGTGGTGTGCAGAGAGACCTGTGGGCCCCGACAGGGAGTGGGAGTGGGAGTGGGGAGGCTGCCGGGAAGTCCGTTCTGAAGGAAGGCAGGTGGGGAGGAGCTGCAGTGGGGGTGGCAGTGAAACGGGTCTGCTGGGAGGCCAGTGCCATTCCCTGGGGGAGAGGGACACTGGCCTGGACTCGGGCGAGCAAATGGAGGCGGACAGCCAAATTTGGTCAGACGTGGGAAGCATTGAGTGGGCCAAAATGCTGGCACCTGGTTACTTAGGGCTTGGGTACAGGCAAGGTATGGTGGGGTCTTTGCAACTGCTTTCTGTCTTGGACTATAGCATCATCCTCAGTTATGAACACAGTATCTCAAGTCTCTCAATTGCTTCTTCTTTTAACATTTCTCTTGTTGCGTAAAGTGTTTCCTCCGAGATCATCACTTCCCTCAGCTGTTTGGACTTTTACTCTCATGCGTCTTCTTGCCTGTTTATGTCTCCTGAACTTGGAGCTCTCTGTCCAGTTTAGGGAGGGGTGGACTGAGCGCTGTCTCTGCCACCTCAGGGTGGGCAGCACCCTGCAATGTCTCTCCCCTGTGTGCAGTTCCCAAGGAGAGACAGGGTGGGAGGGGGGCTATGTCCGTACTTTGCCATGTGCCAGTTTGGTGCGTGGGCACCAATCAGCTGCTTCAACCCCCTACCCCCAAAGGCCTTCATGGCGGGGTCTGGGGTCCACCCTGGGAGTCTGCTTAGGACACAGCTCTCCATGTGGGTGTGCCCTGCTCCTAGTCCAGCAGTGACCTGCCCATGTCCTGTGGCGGAGGTTTGGGGGAGTCCTCCCCACGCAGCCCTCCACACGGTCTTTTGTCTGTATGTCCACAGCTCTCCTGAAAGGCGGGGTTTCCTGCTCAGGACTCTTCAGTGACTTTGTCCATTCAGCTGCCCCCTCTGCTTTCCGTTTTCCAGAAGTATGAGTCATGCTCGTCCTCAGGTGACCTGCCCTCGTCCACTGCTTTCCCACTGTACTTTTTTATTTCACAGAGATTGGGAAGGGTGAAATCAAGGGTGTGTGCTCAGTACATCACCTGGGACTAGAAGCCCCCCTTTCCCATCCTGCCTCGGCTTGGGAACTGCACACAAGGGAGAGGCACTGCGGGGCACGTCCCACCCCGGGGTGGCGCTTAGGCCACCCCCCCTAAACTGGACATAGAGCTCCAAGTTCAGCTCATCTAAAGTGAGCTCCCTTTAGCTGCTTAGATGAGTCCATACGTTTTATTTCCTCTGCTCAAGCCCAAAGGTGCGGCTGCATCCTTGTCTTTTGCTGAGTCTGTGTCCAATCAATGAACAAATCCTGTGTGTCTGCCCATAGGCAGAACCTGCCCCTTGCCCCTGCCTGCTACCTGCCCTGTCCAGGCCGCTTCCTGAGTGTGAACATTTTCACTAGAGCCTCCATCTGCTCCCCTATTTGAACTTAACCCTGTGGTCTTGTCCCCATTAATCAATTAAATTGGGTGATATTTTCCAGTCACACCATCCAGTGGGAAGTGAAGCGAGTGTGTGATTGATGAAAGAAATAGAGAAGGCAAAGCCTCCAGGGTCTAAAGAGGAGCCCTAAACTGAGGTATCTAGTACTTCCCAATTTCATGTCCACCCAGAACCTATGAAAGTGACATTACTTGGAAATAGGATCTTTGCAGTTGCAATCACTTTTTTTTTTTAAAGGTTTAGTTATTTATGCATGCAGCCCTGGGGTATAGGCCAGAGGTGCAGGAGCAGTGAGAGGATTCAGCAGTGAGAGGATTCAGGGGAGCAGAACAGGCAGATGGTCGAAATACACTGCTGAGGGGAGCAGCAGGCAGGTCAGGAGAGGTCTGCTGCGCCATGTGGGTCACCTCCTGGGCAGGTGGGGATTGAACTCATGCAGAAGTGGCTTTAGATTCTTAGTGCTGTGCTTTAACCTGCTGCGCCATCAGGGAGAGCCACAGGTACAATCTAAACTGAGGCCATACTGGATCAGGGTGGCCTTAATTCCAATGACTGGTATCCTTATAAAGAGAGGGAGGTAGGTATGGAGTGAAGAAGCCATATAGGAAAGAAGGCAGGGACTGAAGGGATGCATCAAAGAATCCAAGCAACCTTCAGAAGCTAGGAAGGAGAAAGGTATGTTTTTTCTCTAGAATTGCAGAAGGAACATCACCCTGCCACCACCATGACTAGGACTTCTAGCCTCTAGCATTGTGAGGAATACATTTCTGTTGTTTTAAGCCACCCAGTTTGTAGTAATTTGTATGGAAACCTTAGAAAATTAACACAGGCCCTTATGCTGGTCCACAAGGCCAGTAGGGCCTCTTTCACCTTGTAGCACCCTCACTTTTCCCTGGCAACACTGGCCTTGACCACTGGCTCTGTATGCTCTTGCCCCAGGACCTTTGTATGTGATGTACTCGCTGATCCACACGGATTACTTTAGTGAAAAGTCTCAGTGATAAGTAATCTTATCATGGGGCCTCCCTCTTGACCTTCAAATTTAAACATCTCTCCTTGTTCTCCTACCCCCTCAAGCTCTCTCTGCAGCCCTCACTGTCTGCTGGCATATGTTCACTTGGTTAGTATTTTTGTTTCCCCTCTACCATGTAAACTTTATGAGAGCCAGACTTTGTTGAATGTATTTACGTCTGTGTTGCCAGTGTCTACCACACTGAGAGGCACGTGCTCTGGGTGTAATCACCGAGCGAATAAGGAATTATCCACCAGCCAGTTGAGTAAAAGGACAGCCCTAAAGCAAGTAATTCAATAAAATAACCAAATGCCTTTTTCATTCAGTCTCACTTGTAATGAAAGAAATATAGATGAAGTCGGCAATGAAACCTTTCTCACCTACTAGATTGTAGGGAATGCAAGGGGAATTGGGGGCTGATCAGGAATATAGCTTGGGGCATCTCTTTGCTTCTTTTTTCATTTTATTTTATTTAAAGATTTATTTATTTGTGCATACAGAACTGGGGTACAGGCCAGATGCTGAGGGGCGGCAAGAGCAGGAAGCAGAACAGGCAGGTCGTCGAAGTACACTGCTGAGGGGAGCAGCAGGCTGGTCAGGAGAGGTCTGCTACGCCATTTGGTCACCTCTGGAGCAGGTGGGAATCGAACTCATGCGGAAGTGACTTTAGATTTTCAGTGCTGTGCTTTAACCTGCTGCGCCACCAGGGAGGGCCTCATTTTATTTTTTTAAGATTGATTTACTTATGCATACAGAACTGGGGTACAGGCTAGAGGTGCAAGGGGGTGAAAGGATTCACCTGAGACAGTGGGGAGCAGAATAGGCAGATCGACTGCTGAGGAGAGTAGCAGGTGAGACACGAGAGGTCTGCTGCGCCTTGTGGGCACTTCCGGGGCAGGGATTGAACTCTTGCTGAAGCGGCTACGTATAGCTTCATAATGCTGCACTTTCACCCATTGAGCCACCAAGGAGGGCCCTCTTTTTTTTTTTTTTTAAATTGAAATAAATAACTCACATATCACGAATATTACTCTTTTAAAGTGAAGAGTTTATTGGTTTTTAGTATATATGCAAGGTTGTGGAACCATCCCCACTGTTTAAACCCAGTACCCTATTTGCGGCCACTTCCTCTGCTCCCACACAACAGCCCCTCTGCAACCACTATGAGACTATCAGTGTGAACTTGATTATTCTGGACTTTTCATGCAAGGGGACCCTATCACCTGTGGCCTTCTGTGTGTGGCATCTTTCAGCCGGCATCGTGTCTCTAGGCTCATCTAGGTTACAGCAGACCCTTTTCACTGTGTTCACATACCATTGTGTGAATACACATTTAGTTTATCCACTCATCAGTTAATGGACTTGTTTCTATTTTGTGGCATATTCATATTCAGTAACAGGAGTAATACTATGAACATTGATATGAATGAAAAAGAAAAAAATCTGTATACAAGTATTTATGTACATGTTTTTGCACGGATGTAATCTTTCAGACATTTTGGATTAAACCTTGGGCTGTTATTGCCAGTAATGCTATGGCAATTCTATATTTGAAATTTTAAAGAATGGCCAGATTGATTTCCAAAACAACTGCCCAGTTTTACATGGTCACCAGCATTATAGAAGAGTTCCAGTTTCTCAACGGCTTCATTAACACTTGTTAGCTGTCTTCTTTTTAAATCATAGCCATCTAGTGAATGTGAAATGGTATCTCATTGTAGTTTTGATTTGCATTTTCCTAACAACTATATGATATTGAGCAACTTTTTCTGTACTTACTTGTCATTGGTATATCTTTAGAGAAAAGTCTATTCAGATTCTTTGCCCAGTTTTAACTGGGCTATTTGTACTTTATTATTGAATTGCACAAGTTCTTTATATATTCTGCATAATAGATATGATGTAAAAATTATTTCCCCCTGTCTGGAAAGTTAGGTTTTCAATATCATCAGTGTCCTTTGAAGCACAAAGGTTATTAATTGTAATGAAGTCCAACTCATCTCTTTATTTGTATGCTGGTGCTTTTGGTGTCTATCTAAGAGAGCATTGCCTAATCCAATATTACAAAGATTTACATATGTGTTTTCCTCTAAGGAACTTTATTCTTTCAGCTCTTATTTTTAGGTCTTTGATCTACTTGTATTTAATTTGTATACATGGTATGATATAATGGTTCAACCTCATTCTTTTGTATGTGGCTACCCAGTAGCTCTAGCATCATTTGTCATGTTGATATGCCTTGCCATACTTATTGAAAATTAATTGATTATAGATGTATTAGAGACTCTTTTCTCTTGGTCTATATATCAATCTTTGTTTCATTGTCACAGAGTCTTGACTACTGTAACTTTATAGCCAGCTTTAAAATGGGGGAAATGAAAATCTTCCACTTTAAAGATTGCTTTAGCTGTTGTAGGTCCCATGCATTTCCATGTAAACTTTTAAAAAATATATATTTATTTTTGTGTAGAAGAATTGGAGGGCAGGCCAGAGATGTTGGGGGAAGAGAGACTGCAGGGAGGGGATTAGAGGATTCCCCATAGACAGAGTGAGGAGCAGAACAGGCAGATCTATTGAAATACACTGCTGAGGGGAGCCACAGGTGCACAGGAGAGGAGAGGTCTACTATACCATGTGGGGTAACTTCCTGGCTGGGGATAGAACTCAGGCCATAAAGGTGGACTTTAATGATGGTAGTGCTGAGACTAACCCTTAGGCCACTAGGGAGGGCCCTCCGCATAAATGTTAAGGAGCAACTTGTCATTTTTGCAAAGAAAGAAAAAGATGTGGACAGAATTTTGATAGGAATCACATTGAATTTGAAGATGGATTTAGGAAGTATTGCCATCTTAACAATAGCTAAGTCTTCCAACCTAGGAACATAGGATATTCTTCCATTTATTTAAGGCCAAATTAATTTCTTCCACCTGTGTATTTTAGTTTTTAGTGTACAAGTCTGACACTTCTTTGTTCAATTTATTTCTAAATATTTTTTCCGTCTTGATGGTATTATAAATTGAAATACTTTGTTACATTTTCAAATTGTTCATCAGTAGTGTATAGAATTACAATGATTATTATGTATTGGTTTTGTATCCTTCGACCATATTGAGCTTATTTATTAATTCCAATAGTGTGTGCGTGTTCCTTAGGAGTTTAAATATATAAAATCATGTCACCTACAAACAGAAATAACAACTTTTTCCTTCAATATGGATTTCTTTTCTATCTTATATTTGCTTAATCCCTAGTCAGAATCTTCTGTATAATGTTGAATAAAAATTGAGAACTTTCTTCTTTTTAAATATAGATATTTATACCTGTAAATTTCCATATAAGCACTCCTTTACTGCATTCTTTAAGTTTTGGTATGTTGTGTTTTCCAGTTATGTTGAAATATTTTAAAATTTATTTTCCTGACAGTAATTTAGGAGTATGTTGTGTAAATTCCACACATTTGTAAATTCTCAGGTATTTTTTTGTAGTTGTTGTTGACTTCTTTTATTTCATTGTAGTTACAGGACATAATTTTTATTATTTCAATTCTTTTAAATTTATTGTCTTGTTTTATGTTCTAACATATGGTCTGTGTTGGAGAATGTTCCATATGTACTTGAGAATATGTATTCTGCTGTTGTTAAATGTCCTATACATGTCTATTAGGTCTAGTTGGTTTTTAGTATTGTTCAAATTTTCTATTTTCTTTCTGATCAACTATCTAGTTGTTTTATGCAGCATTGAAATCTCCAACAACTTTTATCTCATCAATTCTATCAATTTTTGCTCTTTTAAGTTTTGAGGCTCTGTTATTAGATGCATATATTTATAATTATTATAATTCTTGATGGATTGGAATTTTTATCATTATAAAGTATCTTTCTTTGTCACTAGTAACAATTTTGGCTTAAAGAATGTTGATAGGGCCCTCCCTGGTGGTGCAGTGGATTAAAGCAAAGCACTGTGAAGTTATCCCAGCCACTGCAGCATGAATTCGATCCCCAGCCAGGGGGGTGACCCACATGGCATGGCAGATCTCTCCTGACCCACCTGCTGCTCCCCTCAGCAGTGTATTTCAGTACATCTGCCTGTTCTGTTCCCTACTCTGTCTCTAGTGAATTCTTTCAACCCCCCCTCCCCCGCACCTCTGGCCTGTACCCCAGTTCTCTATGCACGAATAAAATAAATCTTAAAAGAAAAGAATGCTGATAAATTCAATTTTGTCAGATGTTATTGTTTATTTTGTTTGCTATAGTCATTCTAGTTTTCTTTTAATTTCTGTTTACACAGAATATCTTAGCCCAATCTTTACTTTCAATCTACTTGTGTTGTTGAATCTAAAGTATATTTCATATAGTCAGGCCATGTTTTAACCTACTTTGGAGTATTTAATCCATTTATATTTAATGTAATTGCAGATTAGGTAGATTTGTCATTTGTTTTACAATTAATATATCATTTTGGTTCTTTTTTCTCCATTATTACCTTCTCCTTCTGTTGGATAGATTTTGTGTTTTACCATTTTAATTTCCTTGACATTTCTTTTACTATATATTTTTTAGTTCTTTCCATGATGTTTCTTGGCAGATTCAATTAACATCTTCATTTGTAATAACATAGTTCAGATTAATATGAAGTTAATTTTGGCAGCATACAAAAATTGTGTCCCTTGTTATTTTGTCATAAAATTTTCATCTTTATATATTGTGTACTCATCAGCATATCTTTATAATATTTACTTCATGCAGTTGTCTTTTAATTCAGATTAAAGAAAAGAGGATCAAAATCGTACACTTATATTGCCTTTTGTGTTTGCCTGTTATCTTTATTGGTGCTCTTTATTTTTTTACATTTTTTACATTTCAGCCTTTATTAATTATTGTAAAGTAAAACCATTAATGATGAATTCAATTTTTAGTTATCTGGGCAATTTTTTCCTTTATTTTTGAGGGATAACTTTGTTGCATTAAAAAAGCATGGCAGGCCCTCCCTGGTGGCGCAGCACGTTAAAGCACTGCACTGAGAAACTGAAGCCACTTCCGCATGAGTTCGCTCCCCGCCTGCCCCGGAGGTGACCACATGGTGCGGCAGACCTCTCCTGACCCGCCCGCTGCTCCCCTCAGCAGTGTACTTTGTCCATCTGCCTGTTCTGCTCCCCACTCTGTCTCTGGTGAATCCTCTCACCCTCCGCATCTCTGGCCTGTACCCCAGTTCTGTATGATAAATAAATAAATCTTTAAAAAAAAAAAAAGCATGGCAGATGAACTTGTCAGCCAACTCCTCTCTACATAGTATCTCACTTCTATTTTCCCTCCATGATTTCTTATGGGAAATCTACTTGGAATTTGTTGAGCTTATTAAATGTGTAGGTTAAGATTGTCATCAAATTTGAGAAGTTTCAGCCATTAGTGCATCAAGTATTCTTCCTTTCCCTTTCCTTCTCTTTCTGCATTTCTATTATACATATGTTACTGTGCATGATGGCATCTGAGGTTCTATTTATTTTTCTTCATTATTATTATTTTTATTCCTTAGATTGGGTTCCATCAATTGACATCTCTTCAGGTTCACATTTTCTTTTTACTGCTGTTTAAATCTGCTGTTGATCAGCTCTACTTAGTTTTTTATTTTAATTCTTATGGTTTTCAACTCCAGAATTTCTGCTTGCTTCTTTGGGGTCAGTTTTATTGAATGCTTTCTTTTGCATATGTGGACTTTCTTTTCTTTCTTTTTTTCTTTGCACGTCTTATATTTTTATTGAAAACTGGTTGTTTTAAACAATGTAGCAATTCTGTAAGTCATTCCCACTACTCTTCAAGGGTTTTTGTTGTTGCTATTTGTTAAAGTCATTGTTGGCTTTTTTTAAATTTATTTTTTTATTACAAAGTTTATTTTTACATCATTTTGCACATTTTTTTTTCCATCTCGATCATTGTTGGCTTTTTTTTAAGTGATTTTTTAAAAAATTAATTCTGTCAGGTTTGTATTCTTTTGTTATGTATGGCTACTGAGTTTTCTGTTTGGTTATCTTGGTTGTCATTTAATGATTAGACATAGGTTTTCTTGAATACCTGGAACCAGCAAGTTTTCCAGTTTGTTCAAGGGCTTTGTGTATATGTTGGAGCCCCCCCCAGACTCTCACCCAATGTTTGACAACTTTGCCTTAGCCTTCACTTCCTGTTTCTTCAGGTGAGAGATGAGACCCTCCACATTTTACCTAAGCATATGCTTGCCCCTGAGCATGCACATGGCCTTATGCATTCCCAGGAATACATCACACCATTTAAAATTCCCTGCAGACACATTATTGGGCTTTTCCTTTCAAGCTTTTTTGATTAGCCTATTATTTGCCTCAACTGTTATTCACTGCCTCAGGCAAGTGTGAATTTAAATGCTTGTAATTGTCTTGACAATACAACTTTTGTACCTGGTGAACTCTAAGTCAGTTCAGATAGGGCTGTCTTTGCAAATGGGGTCTTCCATGGCACTGCTGGACCAGTCAGATAATGGTAACTTTTTTGGAATTAGGCTTTGACAGACTTTTATATCCATTCTGCTCTCTTGGCGAATTCCAGACTATTAGTTTTTATGACAAATGTAGATTATTTTTCAAAGCACTGGGAATTAATGAGTGGGGTGCAGAAAAGTTAATACACCAGAAAACTTAAAATTCTTACTGAGATTCAGTTGTATTTTGTTAATAAATGTTTCTTATTTTGTTCCAAACCACTGATTAATTTTTGATGTTCTAAAAAAGTTGATTCTGCTCATTTTTGCTGAATTTCCCTTTTCTATTATGGGGAAGAGAGTTTTCAGAGGTTTACTCTACCACTTCTGGCAACTTTCTTTTCAGTGCACTTCTGTCTCTCAAAGCTTAGAATGCATATAATCTCTAATTGAACACATCCAACATTAGGACTTTGTTCTTCAGATATGATTGTATTTCTGAGTAAAGACACATGGCCAAGGCCTCTCATAGCCTGAATGCTTGTGGACTACAGCATGCCTGAATGCCTTTGGTTGGAAGTGTCATGAACATGACAACAACCCACCTACCCTACAGCATGTCTTGCTGCTCTTACAGAACATAAAGGAGATGCCCAGAGAAACGAGCAAGTTCAAAGTTATGTGTGAAGTATGAACCTTCATTTAGAAAAAGAAACTTGTATGCAAATTATTTCATGAACTCAGGAAAATCTTGGAAGGCTGCACCTGAGAAACTTAAAGAATGTTCTAGGGAGGGACTGGAGCCTGTGGTGTGACTTTTCCTTATAGAATCGTTTGTACTATTGGCTATTTTTCTTTTATCTTTTTCTTTTTTAAAGATTTATTTATTTATGCATACAGAACAGTGTAAGGGATAGTGAGAGGATTCACCAGAGACAGAGTGGGGAGCAGAATAGGCAGATCGACGAAGTACACTGCTGAGGGGAGCAGTGGGAGAGACAGAAGGGATCTGTCATGCCACGTGGATAACCTCCAGGGCCGGGGATCAAACTTGCATAGAGGCAGCTGCAGCTAGCTTGCAGCCTGTGCTTTAAACTGCTGCGCCACCAGCGTGGGCTATTGGGTATTTTCTATGAGCATATATTGCCTTTTCAGTTTCCAAGGAGGTGAAATTAATGAGCTACTTAGGCAAATAGATGTGTGAATGCAAGGGTAGGCCTGCATGGTAGGCTATGGTCTCCCAAGTTTGCTTTCCTTTTCTTCCCTGTGCCCTGGTTCTGACTGAGAGAATGAAGAACATATTGCTGCAGGCCATGCCCACTGTCCTCCCCAATATACAGGGAGGACATGACTCCTGCGGTCTCAGCTCTGTGATTTCATGGAGTATCCTCAGGGCTGAGGATGAGTTAGGAAGGGCCAGGAGCTGGGGGCAGCAGCCAGGGGGGTACAACTTTCTGGGTCTAGAGCAGAGGGTAGAGCAGCATCCTTTGAGAGGCTTCTGAGAATGACTGTCAAAGAAGACCGCTGAGAACATTTGTACCTGCTCCCCAAGTAGAAAATGCACAGAAGTACACAATGGCTGGTGCCATACTGGTCACCTCACACCTACTTGACATCAGGCCTCTTTCCACGAGCTCCAGCTCAAGACAAGCTCTGACTGTGTGCAGATGCTGTGGACAGCTTCAGCCCCTCCCTGGGCAGGAATGCAGAACTGCCAGAAGCCCCCTGCCGGCCTGCCCAGACCGTCTCTGGATACTCCCTCAGTGCTCAGATGCCTGAGTGTTGGTCAGGCCTCTCTGTTCATCACAGACATCTTCTCCTCACTGAAAGGGAAAGAGTCCACGGGACCTCACAGTGCTCCTGGAGCCTTTATGGGAACTTTGCTGGACTTTATGTAGGTGTGGGTGTGGGGTAACAACAATGAGGTAAGTGGAGGGACCCAGACTCCCCAGCAAGCCTGGAATAAAATAGAAGTAAACTGTCAAAAAGTGTAATGTAACTATCCAAAATATTTGAAGTTAGTGAAATAAATAGAAAAGCTCAAGCGTAGGAGACCATATGTTCTGCTGCAGTTAAAACCTTTTCCTGAAGGTGGATCCCAAATGTACCTGCATCGGGGCCCAGGCCGCTCTGCCTGTTCCTTGCCGGCCTGGGGCATTGTCCTAGGGGCCCGAGGGTGGTCTCCCTGTGCCCTTGCCAGAGTGACAGCAGGACAAATCTCCGGGGCAGACCTGTGGCAGCCTTGGGACATGTGTGCACAGAGAACTGTCCTGATGGCTAGGCTGTGTGTGGGACGGGACCCTGAGACCCCGGTGGGGCTAGGTGGAGATGACTCTTGTGCAGAAGCAGCTGAGGAAGGGCAGTGCCCACATCAGGCTGACTTTGACACCCACCTGACAACAACACATACATACTCTCACAGGGGGTCCCAAATGTGTGAGTCTCTGGCAGTGGCTCCGCTGAGAACTGTGGGCAGCAGCCAGGTGACCCTGTGGAGCAGACAGGGCAGGTGGCCACTGACCTGGCCCTGCCAACCATCTCTCATTGTGCCCAGGAGATCTCTGGTCCCCCTAGTCTTTCCTGTTCTTTGGAACAAACAAATAAGAACCCTGATCTAGACTCTGGACAGGCATGGTACTTTATAGTTGTCCCAGCTATTTTCAGGCTTCCTGGGCTCTCCCCATGGAGCAGGGAGATGTAGGGTCCTGTGGTCTCACAAGAACGCTGGTCTCCCCAGGATTGCTGCCATAATGGCCCCTGCTTGCCTTACTTTGGGGTTCCTAGAGGACAGGTGACCTAAGCTTCTACCTGGCCAGGCCCCCGCCCCAGGGAAACCGAGAATAAAGAGGGCACAGGTAGTGTCTTCCCCTTGGAGAACCCAGGCCAAGCCACCCTAACTGTGGGGATGGCAGTGGACGCCAAGACAGCACAGGATGTTGTGGACAGATGCCCGGCAGGCAGGAGAGAGGGGTGCGGCCTGGGGTCCCACTATGAGTGCTGCCCCTTTGGAGTCAGAGGCAGTGGATGCAGAGACTCAAGATACCAGGCTGCACTCTCCCAGTGGGTCCCATCATGTCCTACTCACATGGCCCAAATAACCAAGGACTTGGCAGCAGAAGTGGTAGCAGCAACAGCACAGCTGAGTCCCTCCTACGTGGACACCACAAGCATGAGGGTGCATGCTTTTCCCTGAGAGGCGCCTGCGCAGAGAGAAGGGGCCAACAGGAAGGAGCTGGCCCCAGCATCTCTGCAGTCTTGCCAACTTATCTCTCTTGCCTGCTCTGGTTGCTAGTGCAACTGCTGCCCGGCAGCCTCAGGGTGTGACTCTGCAGCCTCAGCGGTGGCTGGCACAGGGCCCTTAGTGATGGCCAGTCTACACGGGGCAGGGCTGGACCCTGCGACAAACTTTATCCTCTGGTCCTGGTCCAGTAAGGACAAGCGTACCAACTGCACAGGGATCCCTGTGTCTTCCTCATTCCCATTCCCCTGCCCCACAAGAAGCTCCGCGGGGCAATGCGGCTTCCCGCCTTCAGAGACCCTGCCCTGCTGTTCGTTGAGGCTGGTCCCCAACAGTCCTGGTCCAGGAAGGACCAGCGTACCAACTGCACAAGGACCCCTGTGCCACACAGTGGCCTGTGATGGGCCTGTTCACAGTCCTAGGGCTGGCCCTGTGTCCCTTCATCTTGTGCCAGGAGGAACTATTTATGGATTCTGGCATCTGTTTATTCTTGCAAAAGTGTTTTTGAAATATTGGGATTGTCAAAATCCACACAAAGCTATACTTACTTTTCAAAATCATAGTGCAGGCATGTGGACTTTGCCCAAGAAGAAAACGCCAGCAGTACAGGAGCTTGCACCTACAGGGAAAGGCTGGTGGACAGGCCAGCCCCAGCTCAGGGCCTGTAAAAGAAAGGCAGGGGCTCTGGGAGGTCCTGGTATAGAGTGGGAGTGACCCAGAATGGACATACTGGTTCCTTTAATTCTTTTTTTTAAAGATTCATTTCTTTACGCATGCAGAACTGGGGTACAGGCCAGAGGAGCAGGGATGGAGAGAGGATTCACTAGAAACAGAGTGGGGAGCAGAACAGGCAGATTGATGAAGTACACTGTTGAGGGGAGCAGCAGGCGGGTCAGGAGAGGTCTGCCACGCCATGTGGTCACCTCCCTGGCCGGGGGTTGAACTTGTGCTAAAGGGACTGCAGCTAGCTTCGTGTGCTGAGCTTTAACCTGTTGCGCCACCAGGGAGGTTCTGGCTCCTTTGATTCTAAGAGGAAGAAGAAATAGCATTCCCCAACTTCTTGGGGTGGCTATGGATTTTGAGGTGTGAAGAAGTGTGGGTTCCCAAACCCAACTCACATTCTACTCTGATGGCTTTCCTTTCTCCTTTAAAAATGGAAATAAAACACTTGATCTAAACAACAACACAAAAAACCTTGATCTGCACAGTTAGCCATCCACAGCAGGGGATCCCATGACCTCGAGGAGGGCAGATGCTGGGTCTGGCCTCACTCCAGAGCAGAGGTGACCAGACAACCCACCAATGAGGAGCTGAAGGAGGGCTGGAGATGCAGAGCTTTCCTGATGCCTTTCTGTATACTCTCACCATAGGCCGCCATCACTGATCTAACATTGCATTCGATTCCATGGCGTTCAGACATGAGATTCTGTCTTCACAGCGAGGCTCTGTAGGTGGCCAGCTGGTGACCTGCGGCCTGGTCTGCAACAGTAATGCCCCTCCAGACACCTGAGCAATAGCCCCAAAGAGGTTAAAGCTGGCATCCCAACTGCACTGGGATTGCTCAGGGCCTGGGGAAAGGGTGTAGAATTCTGCATGATTTTTTGCTACATAAGGTGTGGAAGCCCTGCAAGGTAGCATGTGTTACCACCCCTCCCCCCAGGGCTCAGCCTGGCCATTCTGTTGAGCTCCTAGAGAACTCCTAGGACCAGCATTCAGAGTCCAGGGCTCCCTCCCTATAGCTCCCCCACATTGGTATTTGTGCGCCTTGACTGCACCAAGCTCCTCTGGCTTCAGGGCCTTTGCACCTGCTGTGCCCCCGCCTCGCATGTCTCTGCTGGTGCCCTGGCAGAATGGCTCCACGCCAACATCACAGTCCCTGCTCCAGGCTCACCTCTCCAGGAGATCTGCTCCAACTCACAGGCTCTGTGCCATTGCTTTTCTCACCACCAGCTGTATCTTGTTCATTTGTTTACTTGTTTACCATTTTCCCCTCCCACACCCTTGAGAGTAAACCCTGAGAACAGGGACTGTGTCTGAGAACTTGGCACATGGTAAATGTTCATTAAATTTTTTTCAATGAGGAAGTAAATGGTCTACTGGGAATGCAACATGCCAGCCAAATATTGACGAGCCCACCAATGAGGTGCTGGTGGAGGGATCAATCCCAGGACACTCTTCCTTCCTTCCTCTACCCCTTCTTTGGGGCAGGCATCACTAATCTAACACAGCATATTCGATTCCATGGAATCTGGACATGAGCCCAGATCCTCACAGTAAGGTCCTCTAGGAAGTCTTTTAGTCAACTTGAGAGGTGGTAGGAGAACTAAGGCATAAGACACAGGTCAGAAATGGGCTAGCAGTCCAAAGGCAAGGTTCTTGAGGATGCACCCAGAATCGGGGACATGAGTCTGGGATCATGGAATCGAACATGCTGTGTTAGATTAGTGATGCCTGCCCCGAAGAGGAGGTAGAGGAAGGAAGGAAGAGAGTCCTGGCATTGATCCCTCCACCAGCACCTCTTTGGTGGACTCTTCAATATTTGGCTGGCATTTTGCATTCCTAGTGAGACCATTTACTTCCTCATTGAAAAAATTCTTGGAGGCGACAATATAGGTCTGAAAGGGGGCAGAGGGAGAAGAAGGATACTTTAGAAGGTAATAATGTAAGACTTGGGGGTAAAAATCAGACAGGCATATCCCCAAGTGTAGTGGAAGGATGGCACCTGCCAGACTCCCTCTGGGAACTCACTTTGTCCCCAATCAACTCCTGTAGCATGTTGCTGCCCCACAATAAGCAGAGCCTTCTGGTCTACCAGCTAGAGGGAGAAGCTAACAGATGCAACGAGAGAAGGGATGAACACTGCTAAGAACACACACCAGAACGTGCTTATGACGAGGGAGGTGGCATGGGGGAACGTGTCAGATTCTGTAGGACAAAGAGACAGTCCCTTGGGGACCTATGTGTGCTTTTCCCATGCAGTTATGCTGCTTGATGCAGCCTTTCCCGAACCCATACAAGATGGTCCTCAGTCTTCTCAGACCCACCTCCCTTCCACTGGTTATGCCAGCTGTCAGGAGCAGACATCCTTTTAAGGGACCTTGAGAACAGTCCTTTTGGTGAACCAGCTCTGCCTCCACCCAGATGTCCTCGAGAGGAGCATGGAAGCCATGTCCTTTTAAGAAAAAGAATATGCACGGTGTAATGCCACTGATGGGGCCAGTCATGTCCACTGAAGAGAACATGGGAGATCCTCCCAAGATGAGGCAGCACAGGATAAATAAAAGGAACAAAAGAGGGCATGAGAGAGAAGAGGCTTATGGGGATAGACACTGGGTTAACCTTTCACTCTGTGGGTACCAGCCTGCTGTATAGACACACACACACAGAGGCTCAAGGCGGCACGTTTGTGTGCACATGTGTAACATGCACACATGGTTGCGGGATACACACATACACTCGTATGTATGACAGACTCGTGCAAATACACGAACACCCATACACACATGCACACACACAAGCACACACACACACACACACACATGCATTCTGCTTTAAACCATACTTGCTCCAAAGAATGGCTTTTCTCCTACAAGATGTCACCCAGAAACCAGTTTCTCATCCATCTCTCCTCTTCTCCTGTCGGTGACCTTGGCCTTCCCACCTCATGAATGTGAACACTGTAATACCTTGAACAAGCTTTTGCAGATTTCACAGGTGAAAATTGTTGACTAGGGGTTTTGTGTGGCCATAAAGCAACATGCTTCTGATTGATGGGCCTTCTCTGCTTCCTTTGCACGCCCCTCCCCCTCTTTCAGACTCTGCTTTGAGGGGCGGCTCTCCAGGGAACCACTGGGGCATTTCCACCTTGTTTTGTGGTTGTGCTGGCCTGGCCCACATTTCTGTCCATCCAGGCAGTGGGAAGGGGTTGAGAATCTGGTGTGTGGAAGGGCGTCCCTGGCTTTCCTTTCACTCCTCCTGCTTTTGCAGCCTCCATGAGCACTTTCACTACAGGGGCCCCTGGTCTGCCTCATGAGTGACTGCCCTGGACCTTTGCTGCCTCCGTGTCTTGGCAGCCTCCTCCCTGACCAGCCCCCTCCATCTTTAGCCTCTGCAGCTGCCCTGGGCCTGACTGGCTCTTTGGGCCCTATGCCTATGTCCCGACCCTCCTCTGACCCTTAGTGCATTTCATGGCCTGGTCCTCAGGCCAAGCCTGTTCTGCCATCTCCTGGAGCGAGAGTCCCCCCACGCACCCACAGAGGCAGGCTCTGGGAGAAGGGGAGTGGCCATGGCCTTTTTGCCAACTCCCAGCAGGGTTACTCAGGTTGAAAGCCCCTGTCAGAGAAAGCCTCCCAGTTCCCCTCCTCCTTTTCTTCCTGCTCCTGCATGAGATAGCTCCTCGGTGCTATTGGGTCCTGGATGGGAACAGTGGGCCTGGACCCTTGGCCTGCAGAGCCAGCACAAAGGCAGCCCAGGACACAGCTCTCCAGGAGGAGCTTCCGGAGATCTCTGAGTCCTTTGGCTTCCAGAGGCAGGAGTGGATGGACAGATTACGGGAAACCTCACTTGAAAAGCTAGTACCAAACCTCCATGCCACCTTAGCATGTCTCCCAAAGGCACACATAGGTGCCTGTGGAGGTTCTGCTCTCCAGTGGAGGAATGTGCACTTACAGTGGTGGCAGGAGTGTCTGTGCCCCAGGAGTGCCTGGAAGCAAGGTGGTCCTCTCTGCAGCTCCCTGCCTGGCAGGGCTCCTCCAGGGCAGCCCTGACCCAGGAGGCTGGATTTGGACTTGGGCAGGCAAACACACAGCAGGTCCAGAGCTGGATGGGCAGGGGTGGGGTGCAGTGGGAAGCAGATGGGCCGGAGGGGCTAGCCAGCATGGGAATAAAGGCTCCTGGCTTGCTGGGGAGAGAGCATCTCTGTGGTCAAATACCTTTGAGAAACAATCCGTCCAGGTTTCCCTCCAGATCATTGTTGCCACACATGGGTGCCAGACTGAGGGGCGAATGGGCCGAGAGCCAGCTCGCTTTCTGCTTGCCAGCTGCACCTAGCTGGGGCTTTTTTCTAATACTCATGAAGGCACTGTAGAGCCCAGAGCACTTCCAGCTCTGAAGAGATCTGCAAGACACTGAGACATCTTGGGTGGGGTGCCCAGTGGTCCTAGAACCCCACTCTCTTATAGCCCCAGGGACCAGGATACTCTTGGGGAACACTGGCCCAAGGCCACACAGTCCCAAGAGACTGGCCAGCCCATGATTGCACCATCTTGCTTTGCAGCCTGGAGCAGGTCCCAGCTCTGCACCGGGCCTGTCCCCTCACCTGTGGGACTCATGGAGATGGTACCTTAACTAGGCTCCTGCAAACCTAGACAGTAGCTGCACTGTAGGGCACCCTGCTCAGTGTTGGTCGTCATGATGACGGCAGGCCTTGGGAAGGAGTGAAGGTGAGAAGGAGCTGGCCTGGAGGTGCCTATAGGGTGGGGAGTGTGACATACTGGGACAGCACGGAAGGACTGTGGACTGCACTTACCCTCCCTGGGGCCTCTGAATACTGGCCACCAGATTCCCAGTTCAGTTCAGTTCAGCACAGCACTGTGCCTCAGTCTCCCTCCCTGTACGCCGGAGAAAGGACCAGTGCTGGCCCACGTGGTCCCTCTCACCCTCTTCCTGCCCTTTCTTTCACAGGGTCAGTCACTTCCTGCAGGCTGTCCCTGGCCCTCACCTCCGTCCAGAGGGGTAAGGGACACCCTCTGAGCTCCCTTTGCCGAAAAGGTGATTGAGAATTGCCATCCACCCAAACATTTGGCTGTTAACACTATTCTGTGAGAACGAAGGTGATGAACCCCACTTTGGAGGGTGGGGGAATGGAAGCAGGAGGCGGCCTGAGGCTCACAGAAGCTGTGACCTGGTCAGGGCTGTTTGTAAGGACATCAAAGCCCAGGAGGGTTGGCTGTGAGGTGTGTGCACTTTCTATTTCACCAACCACCAGAGACAAACTACTTCCTGGGCGGAGTGCCTGTTATATCTGAGGCCAGAGGAAGGCCAGCCTGAGGCCTAGTGCCTTCCTGAAGGCCCAGCCTCAGCTTGTGTCCTAGCTCCTCCTGTCCCCTGGGCCCTGCAGTTCTTGAAGTCTAATCTGAAGCCTCAGACCTGACCTCTGTGTGCGCTTCCCATTGCAAGTATTCAAACTCGGAGGCCTGATCCCTTTGGCAGGAAGAATGTTCTGTGATGATGCCTAGTGCTGATCTGGAGCCAGGCCTCTCAATGTCAGGGCCACCTTTCAGTGTCAAACATCCATGTCCGGGGAATGGAAACTTTTGGGGTGCATCTGGCAGGTGGGGCCTTGCTGCTCCATTCTGGCAGGAATTTGACTGTGGCGAGTATCCAGCTTCCTCTGTGGCTTCCGCTGCCAGCCCTTGCCTGGGAGGCAAGTCTGGGCTCCCTTGGGGGGTTTCTCTTCCTACCTTTCCCTTGGAGTGTTCTCTGTGCTCAGAACATAGATGCTGGCTACTAGCCATATACAAAGACGAGCAAACCTCACTCCAGAAACCAGCCTGCCTGGGAAGTGTTGCTCAATGGGAAGCCTTACTGGTGAAAGATTAATCTCTCTTCATGACCAGGAGCCTGAGTGTAGCCTCTGAGCCCTGTCGGTGGAGCCCTGGAAAGGGCTAAGTGTGCCCTCAGGCAGCCTGGGTGGTACTTGCTTGCCCACCACTCCCCTCCAGGCCCTGGGCTCCAGGGAATGCCCACCCACAGCAGCGGCACCAGGAGAGCGCATCAGGGGAGGGGCCCTGATGGGGACTGAAGCTCTCCTGGCCTCCCAGTCTCTGTTGCCTTCTGTGGGAGAGCAGCACTCAGCTGTGCTCATTCCCAGGCCTCTGCCTACCCCTGCAGGCTGCATTCCACAGGGGGCCTTATGATGGCAAAAGGACCTTCCTCCCTCCTCTGTTTCTTCCTCTTGGGAAACCAGTCCCGAGCATGAGGGGGTTTGTTCTCCGTATACCACCCCAGAGGGCCTGCTCCCACACAGTGCAGCTCCTCCTGGCACCCTTTGGGGCAGCAAGGCCCTCCCTGAGCGGTGGCACCTGTATCCTCCCAGCCTTGCTCACCAGAGCCACCCAGAACCTCCCCATTCCCCGGGGACTATGCTGTTCCAGTGCTGCCTAAAACCATTAGTGATTCATTTACTTTTATTATTACTCTCCAAAAAAAGGGCATGAATGCAAGTATTAATTCTCCAAAAGGGACTATTAGCAACAGTGTTAGGAAAAAGGCAGAGGCCTGGATGGGTTTCCCGGTGGTCCCCCGAGGGCAGGCATGGAGACTCTAGTCAGTTTTAGCCCTGGGAATTTGAAACAGAAGTTTCCAGTGGTCACCAAGTGTTTGATTTGATTTGCATCATATTTTGCCAGCCACTCTGTGAGTTGGGCCTCATGGATCTTGCCTCGCACCGGAAGCTCTGAGCTGTGAAGGCCTCAAAGCCGCCATGCTCAGGGAGGGAGCTGAGGCCCTGTCTACATGGCTTTCCTGGGTGACGAAGCACCCATGGGGTGCTCCTGGCTGGGCAGTAGGAAGCAGAGCCCTCTGTCCTCACTCCTGTGGGGTCCCAGAGCACATGCGCTTTCCCCTTGGGTCTGCTGGCAGCCTGGTCGCCTATCCCTGGTCTTGAGCCTCTGAGGCCTGGACCTCTGCAGAGTTGCTGTCAAGGTGCTCTTCCGCACCTCCTGTGGGGGATACTCGCTCTCCTATTTCCTTTGTCACCCAGCCTCAGGCCACCTTCTGTGGTTCAAGCCCAAACTTGCAGGGCTCTACCCTTTTAAAGGAGGGAGCAGGTCTGCGGGGATAAGGAGAGGGAGCTTCGATACCTGGCATCCCTAGAATGTTCCTTCTCCCAAGTCTCCCGGGCGGCCCACAGCTGTCCTGGGGCTCAGACTGCTTTGCCTGCTGTGCTGGGATATTATTTGTCTCTCCCTTTTTCTCTTATTGAATATTTCTGTAATTTATTTCCATTTCTCCAACTGATTAAACGTTAATTGTTTTAAGTAGAATGTTCATACAGAAAAGTGCAGGAGTTATAAATGTGCAGGGCAGGAATTTCTCCTGGGGGAATACTAAGTAACCAGCACCTCCCCCCCATCTCTTTGGGCTCAGCCCCTGGCGCCCCCCACAGTTTCCAGTAGGTTGACACTCTGGCAGGATCAGTGCTGGCATACCTACCTCCGGCCTGCTGGGCACCAGGGCCAATGCAGAGGTAGTCCTAGCACACACATGGAGGCTGGGACCTAGCACCTCCATGCCTGGGAGGACACCCCCGTCAGAGCCAGAGGGCAGAGGGGCCCTCCTTCCTCTTGATCTACTTGATTTAAGTTCTGGGGGGATGCGGGTGAAATCTGCGGGTGCACACTCATGGGAAACAGCCCCGTGACAGGGGTGGCACCGTGAGGCTGCAGTAAGCCGCCTGGCAAGGCCGGAACATCTAGAGAGACAGGGATGGGCTTACTCTGGATGGAGGTGGAAAGTTGTTTACTGTACGCATGACTTCCTGAGACAACACTGTGGCCATCTCTGGTGTGAGTGTCCTCCAGAGTTTTGGGACAGGGCTGAGGATAGAAGGGACAAGTGCCTGGCAGGCAGGTAGGACCCTGGAGCTCAGCCTTCTTGGTGCTTGAGAACCATCTGCGCTGCCCCGGGGCCCAAGAGCACACACTTGTCCTGGTCTCCCAGGTCACCTGCACTGGCCTCTGTGAGCTTTGCAGTCTCTGGCTGGCCTAAAAAGAGAGGCAGAAGCAGCAGGAGGACAGTGAAAGGTGGGTGGCTGATCTGCCCATGGGCAGCCGTCCTGGCCGTTTCTTCTGGGTTCCAGTCCTACTAGAGAAAGGGGGGCAGAGCGTCAAGAGAAGAACCCCTGCATTCTCTTGGTGATTGGACCCAGCATAGCCCTTAATTCCTGCTGCTGATCTTGCTGCTGGTAAGAGAGCAAACCAAAAAGAACAACCAGGAGGCGAGGTGGTGGTCTCATGTGGCTGCTGGGCAGCGGGTGGGCATCCGGGGATGGCCTGGACACTGACAGGGCTCCCCCTGCCCATCTAGGGCCCGGGAGCTTGTTCATCAGCAGTGGGGGCATTCCTTGCTCTCTCTGGGCATTCCTTGCTCCTCCTTGTAAGGAGGAAGCTGAGAATGTCCCCCTCCTCTCTAGTAATGACTCCCCCAGAAATCATCCCCGGCTCCCTCCTTCCAGCGCTGCTTTTTGGCTCCAGTTCCACGTCTCCCGGAGAGGGCGCTCTCGAGCCAGTCCATCTTTCCCACCAGACTCGGAGCTCGGGATGCGGGCCGGGCCACCTCTGGAATACAGCGGAGGGGGGACCGGTTACCTAATATGATTCCTTCTGAGCGCTAGGGCTCCTGGGGCGGAATGACGCCTCGCTGTGCTGTGTGCCAGGCCCGCCCCACGCCGTGTCTCACATTAGTCCTCCCACAAAAGCAGCTGCCGTGTCCCCCGTGTTCACTCAAGGAAATGGGAGGGCAGAGAGTCCCGTGTGATGCTGGAGCCCAGAGCCGTGTGGAGTGAGTGTCCCGTGAGGGGAAGCATTCAAGCCAAACGCCGTTCGTGCACCTGCCGCGGCTCTCTAGTGGACGGCTACGATGAGGTGAGGTCGGGGAGGGAAGACAGGCTGGAGGCAGGAGAGGGGGACGCAGGCACTGTCCATCCCACGCAGAGCCCGACCCCACACAGACCCCCCTTCCTAGGGGCACAGCCTGCCGCGCATCCTGTATCAGCACTCTTCCCTGCCAGGACCTGCACGCCCAGAGCCCCTCTTCACGCCCCAAACACGGTCCCTTTCCTGCTGTCCATGGAGAGGTGCCCCGCCCCCGCCCCACAGCGTCGCACCCCCTGGACCCCGCCTCCCGCCCCCGCACGGGTCGGACCCGTTTCTTCTTCCTTCCTATAGTCCTCTGCCCCACCCGGCCCCCAAATTGGTCCCACCCAGCCTCCCTGTTAAACCTCATCTCCCAGCTGCTGACACCCTGCTGTCCGTCGCGTCCCCCCACCCCCACCCCCAAGTCCGCGGGAGGAAGCGAGAGGCAGGCGCGGGGAAGTGGGTGGGCGCGGAACAGGCACTTGTCCGCACGCGTGGACAGGAGCGGCCAACGCAGGACGCCGGTGGCGTGGGGGACAGCTCTGGGGCAGGCGGCCAGGATGTTTCTGGAGCCCCAGGTAGGGCTGCGGCGGCGCGTGGCAGGTGTGGGGTGGCGGTCTGAAGAAGACAGCGGTGCGGGCGGGCGAGTGCGACCAGCCTAGGGTAACTCCTGGGTTGCAGCAGTACCGGGGTTCCGGTGGCCCTGAGCCTGGGAAGGGGAGGCGGTTGGAACCTACCCTTGGGAACAGTTCCCACTGTGCCTGCCCCACCCAGCCCCCCAACTTGCTGTCAGGTGGGCGGGGTCCAAGGCTCCAAATTGGTGGGCGGTGGCCGGCGCCCCTGCACTCCCTGGTAAGGCTGCCCCGACAGACCCCGTAGGAACCCCTGTGGGATGGACTGGCCAGGGGAAGTCGGAGACTGCAGCCTCAGAGGCAGGATCACCCTGAGGGTGGCCGCCCCCTGACAGGCACAGTCAGGCTTGTAAGAGCCAAAAGGACCCTGGATCCTTTCCCAGACTGGAAGGGTACAGAGCCACCTGTTTGCCCTGGAGGAGGAGGTACTGGCAAGGAGGTCTGTGAAGTGGGCATGTGGGAGCTGTGTATGTGTGATGTGTGGGCGGGAGTGAGAGTGTGTGAAAATGCTGGTATGTTTTGTATGGGGTGTGTGAAAGGGAGAGGCTTGTGGGGGGCCAGGATTATGCCTGTGTGGGTCCGCAGTGCCTGAAGGTCCGGAGGGAGGGGTGCTGTGGGGAGTACTCAGCTTCTTGTCCACTGGAAGGGAGAGAGCCCATGGAATTATTTCTAGACATGTAGCCGTTTTTGCATTTCCATGGCTCTTTATTAAAACCTTCCTTTTGAGACCAACCCCACAATGTGATTCAGCATGAACCCCCCACCCCAGACCTCCGGCCCCAGCAGGTGGGCACCAGCCCTGGCTATGCTGAGAAGCAGGACTCGTTTGTTCCTCCCTTCACTTCTCCAGCCCACATTTACTGAGCACCTGCTATACACAGGCACTGTGGATTCCGCAGGAAAACATAGGTACCACAGTCAGGAAAAAAGAACAACCCACAGGTGAAATATGTGATGGCACAGGGTGAGAAGGGCTGAAGAGAAAAAGTGGAAGAGAAGAATAGGGCACATTGAGGGTGCCTTGGTCAGGATGGCTTGGGTTACTGTGCAGTAACGAAACGACCCCAGGCCCAGGGGCGTCTGACAGAAGGTGTCATTGTCTCTTGTGTGCATGTCTGTCATGGGTCGGCTGGGCCCCTGCTCCAGGCTTCCACAGTCAAGAACCAGGGCTGACAACCCCATGGGCAGACAGAGGAGGGCACCTGGACTGACATTTAAATGCCCCAGCTCAGAGTGGCATGTGTCACTTCTACTCAAATGGCCTTTGAGCCAGCGAGTCTCACGTGGAATACGGTCCCAGTCAGCATCACACAGAGCTAGTAGTGAGAGTCCGGCTTCCCCTGGCCGCCGGGTCCCCCATGGCCGCAGGGCTCTGGCGTGCTCAGTGCTCAGCAGACTGACGGAGCGTGCGGGGTTGCGTATGGGGTAGGTGGTCAGGGGAGGCTCAATGGTGTGACTCACGCAGGAGGAAACGACAGGATGGTCTGGAAACGGCCAGGCAGTTTGGGAGAGGAAACTTCCTGTGTGTCAGGGTCAGACTGGAGGCTGGCTGTCAGGAGCAGAGTGGGGGACAGTGGGGGCTGGGGGGTACAGGGGCTCAGACCAGTTTGGATACAATTTGAAGGCAAAGTAGAAGGTCTTGCTGATGGCAGGGGTGGGTGCTGAGGTGGAGAGCCCACTCCAGGAAGGGGGATGGCACTCATTAAGATGGGAAGATGCAGGGGGAGCAGATGGGGGTGGGTGGGAGGTGGGGGCAGTTGTCTCCAGGAAGATGTCTCCTGGTAGAGGTTGGGGTGGGGGAAGCAGTGTGGAATTTGGGATGAGGTGAGGCCTAGAGTCTGATTACTCCTGTGTGCCCATTGTCACTACCTGGCCACACTGCGCCTGCCAGCTCAGGACAGTTGGCCCTGGCCCCAGCCTGTTCCAGCTACCATGCTCCCATCTTGCTGGGCCTGCCTATTTGGGGTCCCCTTCACGTGAGCTTCTTCAGTGGAGGTAGACAGTTGAGGGAGCCACAATACCTGTGCCCACCTGACTACTGTGGTCTGCTGGTCACATGCCCACCAGCCACAGGGACCATGCAGTGCAGAGTCTTTGAGGCCTGGACAGTATGGGAGGGCCCCTGGGGAAGCTGCCTGACCCCCTCTGGGCTCTTTGGGTTTCACCCCCTGGGGAAGTTCCTGTGAGTGACCAGAGGAAGACTGGGTCTTTGGAACTGGGGTGTGATCAAAATTCTGTTAGATCTCTTTGTTCTTCTTCCTCCTAATTCCCAGAAAACTGGTTATCATTAGAAGTCCATCTCCCCTCCAGGAAGCTCTCCATGATTTCTCCCTACAGTTAGTACCCCCCCCCCCATTCCCATTCTTCATCACCCAGCACAGACTCCAAATCTCAGAGAGCTCACACTGCACTGTAGTGTCTGTCTCCTATGACAAAAATGAGGTCCATGGGATCTTCCACTTTCAGTGGTGTGGCACAGGGAAGTAGGATGTTTGTTGACTGAACAAGTGAGGAAAGGAAGAAACATGAGGGATGGAAATGGCCCATAGATAATGCCTAGTTCTGCCTCCTTGGGTAACACTTGGGGAAACAGCTCCCCAGGGGACACTGGTGGCTGAATCAGTGAGTAGGTCAGTGGCCAGAGCTGGTTCCCAAAGACACCTCTGTGCTGCCAAGTTCTGGGCTGTCTGAGTCCTGTGG
>NW_004567112.1:55670837-55707685 GCF_000260355.1 Condylura cristata
AAAAAAAAAAAGAATGTTGTCAGGTGATTGGTAATTAAACTCTTACTAGCTTTGGGCAGATTTTTAGTTTGGCTTCTTGGAAACCCCCCCAAATGTATCATGTATCATACCTGTACATAAGGAACATTTGACCTCTTCATTTCTAATATATGTTTTATTTATTTTCTTATCTTATCGTGTTTCTAAAAGATAAAAGCAACATAAGATAGTAACAGTTGTCCTTGGCTTGATCTCCATTTTAATGAGAGAGTCGCTAATGTTTTACTAGGTCTGAAATTGGCTCTAAATTTCAAATAGATATTCTTCATCCTGAGCAGTACGCTGCACTCCTACATTAATTGCCAAGAGTGTTCATCTAGAATGGATATTCAATTTCATCAAAGACTTTTCTATATCTAGCAAAATCATCAAATTCCTTTCCTCCTTGGACCTATTAATATGTTGACTTACTAGCTTCTCTGAGCTAAATCATCCTCACGCTCCTGGAATAAATCCCACAGGGCCAGGCTCAATTGTGCTTTAACAATGCCGCTGGGTTCATTCCACCGATATGTTGCTTGGGGTATTTTTCATCTATATTCGTCGGTAAGAATTTATATATATTTTCCTATTAGGGCACACATTTGTCATATTTATAAATCATGGTTATGTTAGCATCATAAAATGAATAGGAAAGTTTTTCAAAATGAATTGTGTAGTTGCAATAGTTTAAATATCATATAAGTTTATTTTACTCTCCGAGACTTGAAATAATTCATTTGAGGTACCACCTCAGCCAGAGTTTGCTTTTATTTTTCCCTGAGGTTCAGTTGACTGTCAACTTAGTTCAAGTGTACTATGGTTATTGGCCTTTTTGGATTTTAAACATTTTTAGTTGATTTTGGTTACTTATATTTTCTATTTAATATCCCAGTTCAAACTGCTTTCAGATGTTTTAATGGAGATTTATATAGTTTTAAAATTTCTTCTCCATATCTTTGGTTGTAGCTCCTTTTTCATTTCTGATAGCGTTGTTTTTGTATTCCTTCCCTTGATTGGAATTGCTAGAGGTTTATCTTTTCAATCCGTGTTTTCAAAGATCAGCTCTTGAATTTAATTGGTAAGTTCCACTCTTTTCTCTTTCATTAAATCCACTAATGTATCTTTTAGTAATTTTACCATTTTGCTTTGCTGCTTTCTTTAGATGCACTTTGTAGTTTTTTAATCAAGTGTTCAATTATTTTCATTTGTCCTTCAATATTTTAAATACAGGTATCCTACATTTTCCAAAAGTTCGTGTTAAGGCCTTCCTTTTTATGAATGACCTACATCAGTACACCTCTTTTTGCTACCTGAGAGAAGTCAAAGAGGATTTTTGCTTCTACAACAAAAGCAAACATAGTGTTCAGCTTCCATGCTCTTCATTCAGTTTAGGAATATTTTCATAAAAGTGCTCTATTTTTGTCATTTTTAATATATTTTTACATCATTAAAAAAGATTTATTTATTTATGCATACAGAACTGGGGTACAGGCCAGAGGTGCAGGGGTGAGAGGATCCACCAGAGACAGAGTGGAGCAGGACAGACCGAGTGATGAAGAACACTGCTGAGGGGAGCAGCAGGCGGGTCAGGAGAGGTCTGCTGTGCCATGTGGATCACCTTTGGGGCGGGATCAAACTCATGCTGAAGTGGCTTTTGCTTCTTAGTGCTGTGCTTTAACCCACTGTGCCACCAGGTAGGGCCCACATCATTTATTTTTGTACAACGTTTGATTTTTCCTCTCAGGTGTCCCCATAAAATTACCACCACCATGGTACCCAAGAACCCTCACCTTAGACTCTGTTCTTCCCTTCCATTTTGGCCCCTCTCCTTCCCCTTCCCTGAATGTCTCTGACTAGTAATTTGCCTGCTAGTTTTGTCTATTTTTTTTTCTAATCCCTTGTATGGTTTTCCTATACTCCTCCTATAAGTAAAACCATATGATATTTTTCTTTTTCCTTCTGACTCATTTCACTGAGCATAATCCTGTCTAGCTCATTGCTGCAAATGGCATGTGTTTATCTTTTTGATTGCTAAGTAGTATTCCATGGTGAATCTATAACACATCTTCTTGATCCAATTGTCTATTTGGGGGCATTTGGATTGTTTCCATATATCAGCAATTGTAAATACTGCTGCAGTGAACATAAGGGTGCAGGTGTCCTTTTGAATTAATGTTTTTGTGTCCTTTGGGTAAGTTTCTAGGAGTGGAATTGCCTAGGCATATGGTAGCTACATTTTTAATAATTTGAGGGTCCTCCACACAGCTTTCCATAGTGGGTGGACCAGTTTGCATTCCTACCAGCAGTATTAAAGGGTTCCATTTTCTCCACATCCTCATCAGCCCTTGCGGTTGTTAGTTTGTTTTTTTTTAAAATATTTATTTATTTGTGCATTCAGAACTTGGGCACAGGCCAGAGGTGCAGGGGAGGTGAGAGGCTTCACCCAAGACAGAGTGGGTAGTAGAATAGGCAGATCTACAAAGTACACTACTGAGGGGAGCAGTGGGCGGGTCAGGAGAGGTCTGCTGTGCCATGTGTTTACCTCCCCGAGTGGGGATCGAACTCATGCTGAAGTGGCTTTAGCTTCTCAGTGCTGTACTTTAACACTCTCCGCCACCAGGGAGGGCCCAAGTTTTTTGTAATATGGGCTATTATTACTGGTGTGAGGTGGTACCTCACTGTGGTTTTGAGGTTTGCATTTCCCTGATTATAAGTGATGCTGAACATTTTTTTCATATGCCTGTTGGCGCTCTGTAAGAAATGCTCTATTTTTGCACAGTGGAGGAAACCTGTATATTAAAGTCTATGAATTTTTCTCTGACTACAGCTTTTTCTCTGACTACAGCCTTAGCAAATTTAGTAAGTTTTCTTTCCTTCTCTTTTTCTTAAAGGGACTCAAGTGTTTATTTTCACTCTTAAAAAACACTATAAAAATGAACCCAGACTAAACAGATATGTACATGGACATATAAACAAAACAGTAAAAAAGATTCTGAAAAAGAATCTATAAAAGTAGATGATTAAAAAAGAACTTAAATAGATTCAAAACCGGTATTACAAAACTTATTTTATCAAAATAATAGTAATTTTAAGTTCCTGTTGTAGTTGGTTTTCTAGGTTTATTTACATATTTTATTGCAGTAAGCTCTATAAAGGAGTATTTGTCACAAGGGTAACTTTTTCTGGTTTATCTGTAACTGGAGTTTTTTTTTTTAAACATTCAATTCTTTTTTTTTTTATTTTACAAAAGTTTATTTTTACATCATTTTGTACATTTTTTTTTTCCATCTCAATTGTAATCCCTGCGGGTTTCCCATCACCAAGTCACCCGTGTGCCATCACCATAATCCCGTGCACTTCCCTCCCCACCCCCCGTTTTTGATTGTAAGTTTTGTTGCTTCTTTAACACAGATGTGATTTAGGGAAGTTTTCCTTTTTATCAAGTGGGTGAAATTTTTTTGTTCATTGCTTATTAATATTTGAGTTCTGTTCCGTTGCATAAGAGTCATTGCCACCGGCGTCTCATTGATGACATGTGAACAGTGACATGAATATTCTGGGTAGAATAGCTTCTGTTTTTAGGGAATGGTATTGCTTGTATTTGGCCTTTGTTTCCCTTCCCCAGTTTTCAGTATTTTCAACCCTTTATAATGGTATCTCTGACTATCGGTTTTTCAGGAATCAGAGACTCTGGCTATTCACCTGCTGGTCTCTCTGGTCCATGAAGAGGAGCAGCTAGCTGGACTTGGCCGGTTTCCTGGCACCACAGGATGTGCATGTCAGGTGCTGGCCCTCTGTTTTTAGCCCTTGGCAGAAAGCAGCAGCCTGCAGGCAGGCGACCTGGGCTGGGCTCCCAGCTCTGCCCTGCTGAACTGCGGGGCTTCAGGCAATCCTCAGGCCCACTGGGTTGCACCTGCATAGAAAATACTGTGGGAATGCATAGGCTGGCCCCTAGGTGAAAAGCCCACTGTGAACATCGCTCATGGGCAGGAGACTGCTGGGCCCTGTCAGCGAGGGCTCAGGGCCGATGCCTAGCAGGGGCCCCTGGGGACCTCAAGTACAGATGGCCCTTGAACCCTGACCTGAGCTCCTGCTGGTTGTGCTCATGGGCCTGCCCTGTACACTCCCAGCAGCTGCTCCTTCTGCATCAGGCCTGGGCCATCTCAAAGGGCCCAGGCCTGCCCTGGGCACCTGCTCTCCCTCCTCCTGACTCCACACTCCGGGTTCGTGTCAGATCCACGGTGGTCAAACCAGAGTTCAATTCCTAGCGTCTCTACTTGTAGAATTGTGAGGCCTGGGCTGATGACTTAGACGTTTGGGCTTTTGTTCCCTTGTCTGGAAAATACAATGGTGGCTTCTGTGCCAGCAGTGGGATGATGGGGACTCATGGTGCGTGGCGAGGGAGGGACGTGGCTGTGCACTGTACTTCTGGGGACTGGCTGGGTCCTGACCACCAGGTTATGAACACCCCGTATATGACAGGGTTGGTGTGTGTACAGGGCACGGGGAATGGGAGACACCTTTTTGGAGGGTCAAGACCCACATCCTGGTCCTAGTTCCAAGAGGCTGTGGTCCATGGACAAGGCTGTGGCTCTCTAGACCCAGAGGGGAGCCAGGCATCCCTTAGTCTCTAACCTATGACTGGTACACAGATTCCTTCTGTTCTTGCAGTGCAGTGGGGTCCAAGGGGTGCCCTTCTGGGCATCTGCCAGGAGGATGACAGTTCAAACAAAGGAAATGAGTTTTTAATTGTTTTTAAACACAAAGGAAAGTAGTTGCTCAGCCTAGTTAGAAACTAATTTTCATGTAAAAATAAAAGAATTGTGCATTCTTCTTCTCCCCCCTCCCCCACATTCTTTTTTTCTACACCAACATCCTGAAGCAGCCTAGGGGGTTGGTGGCTGCCCTTGAGCTCTGTAGGGCCTTAGATATGGCCTATCCCCTGCTCTACTAGCGGTCTTAGGGGCCCAGTTCCCCAGGGACCCTTTGTTCAGACCCAGCCTCTCCTTGTGCTGCTTGCTCATGGTCATGGCTCTGGCTTGCACGACCCATACAGGGGAGCCTGGGCAAGACCCTTCCTCCTAGAGCTTGAGGTCTCCCTACCTGAGAGAGGGGGAGCTGATAGCCTTGTCAGACTCAGTAGCAGCAGGGTGCCTTGCCCCCAAAACTTGAGGTGGGTGCCTCAAACAGGAAGGGGATCCCAGAGGAGTGAGTTCAGCTGAAGTGGGGATTTGGACCTTCCTCCCTTCCCAGCACCCGAGGGGACTCCTGGAAGTGATGGGACTGGCTCCAAGTTTATCTCAGTTTGACACACTCCTGCCCAAGCCGGGCCTCTGCCCCGTGTGCAGGATGGCTTGGTGACTTGGGTGGAATCTGCTGGAATCAACCCAAAAGGGACGGAGGCCAGAGGAGAGGAGGAGGGGGCGGGGTTAGCTGCCCAAGCCTGGGCTTGGTGACTTGGGTGGAATCTGCTGGAATCAACCCAAAAGGGACGGAGGCCAGAGGAGAGGAGGAGGGGGCGGGGGAGGCCCCAGGCGCCTCTGGCCTGCATGCCAGCCCCCTCTCTGCTGGGAAAAGGCAGGGATTCTCTGAATCCCACCTGCTCCGCCCTTGGGCTCTCAATAATGGGATGGTTCTTGGTGGACAATGACATTCTGTCTCCCGAGCAGCTGCCAAAAGAGGCTGACTGGACAGAAAGGGAGAAAAGAAAGAGGCAAAAGAGAAGATGAAAAAGTCCAGACTTGGCAGAATTTGTATTTAGGAGTGTAAAGAGGAGACGGCAAGCTTCTTTCAGTCAATTCAAATTGTATTTGCTAATAGGAAGGAATTCAAAAGCAAAAAGGCAGCCTGTAACAAAGCGTTAATTATCAGTGTGGCTCCTGGGCAGGCCTTTGTGAGAAGGCGCTGGAGGTGCGGCTCTGCTCCGGCCCCATGGCAGCCGCCTCCGCGGGAGTCGCTGCTGTCCTCTGCCAGGCCGGGGCTGCCCTGCCAACCCACAGGGTACACCCAGGTACCTACGGCCTTTCCTCCCTTTTGTGAGTATAACTTCTCGGGGCTTGACTTAGGTGAAGCACATGACCCCTCACCATCTGGTCCTGGAGCCCACCCAGCCGGGGGGATGGCCAGCGGGAGCCGCAGGGTGCTCCAGTGTTCCCGTCCCCTCTCCTCCCCAGGACTTCCCCACGGGCTGGACCACAGGAAGGACAAGGAGTGGTGAGGACCAAAGAGGCCTATCCGTAGAGATGTGTTGTCCTGCTTCCCCCCATTCCAGAAGCAGCAGCTCTAGTTTAGACCACTTCTGGGCCCCCCTTGCCAGGGCTGGGCAGTGCAATCAGGACAGCGCTCTGCTTGTCTGGAAGCTGGAGGCAGCTTCTCCCCACTTCTCTTTATTTGCAGGGAGCGCCCCAAAGTAGGAAGTGGTCCTGGCTGTCCGGAGCATGGGGAGGTGAGAGGATCCAGAGAGGGGTCAGGTGTGGGAAGGTGGCAGGTAACCTGTGTCCTGCAGCTCTCATGACACTCATGCCAGCGCACACCACCAAGGTGGCTTCATTGCACCCATTTTACCACCTAGGTGCAGCTGCTGGAGACAGCATTTTCCAGAGGAAGCCTCGGACGCCCAGCTGGTCAGGTGACTGGGCCTCCATCCCAGCTCCTGCCCATTCTGGCAGCCAGATTCCAAATATCCTGGGTGCATGGCCCCAGCAGACAGGACAGGGCCTTGTGGAACTGAAGAGAAACACATTTCACCTCCAAGTTAGGAAGATCTGAGAGCTAGGACTTGGCAAGGGGAAAGATGCTCCCCTAGGGAGGAAGCTTCCTGCCTTCAGAGTACCTGAATTCAGGATGACTGTGTTTATTCTTCCCTTTTTGGGATCTTTGGGGAGAGCCTTTCCTCCTTAGGGATGATGACAGGGCTGGAGTGGGTAGGCAGCAGTGCTGGGAAGGCGGCTCCCCAGTGGCCCAGAAGTGCCCCAGTCTGAGCACAAGGCTTGCTTAGCGCCTCTGGGTGGGCTGGGGTGGGCAGCAAAGGTAAGTCTGGCTCTCAAGCTTCTTGCCCCTACCAGAATGTCAGGAATCAGCAACGTGCTAAACACACGTTCTCAAGGAGATGTCACTCGATCTACCTGCACCCATGCAGATGACCTGCACCCATGCAGGGGCTCCACCTGGAGAGGTAGGGACCCTGGGCCAACACAGCTGGTGCTAAGCCACAGCCTGAGCGCCAAGAACAGGGGCCTGGGAGTGGGAATGGGGTGGGGGTGTGAAGGAGGCTATAGAGTGAGGGACACGGAGCTAGCGTGTCACAGGCATACTAGGAAAGTGGGGAGCGGAAGGAGGACCCAAGAGGATAGGGCGTCCTTCTCAGGCCCTTGGCCTGCACTGGAAGGGGCCCCCTCCTCACCCTCCTCAGGTGCGGCCCCCCCAAAACCCCCACCCCTGCTCTGAGACCAGTGCCCGGTGTCCTCAGTGACCCTGGGACCTTGTGCCTGAGTTTTCCATACCCAATCAGTGGGATCCAGGGGTGGGATGGGGTGGGTTTCTCCCCGCCCTGGACTCCAGACACCATGGTCCACGGCCAGCCTGGGCAGCAGCAGGGTCACAAGACAGGGACGGTTAAGTGAAATGCTGGGGAGACTACGCAGGGCAGCTAGCTGCCTCTGGCCACCCCACCTGGCCTGCGTGGGGTGAGGCTTTATTCTTGCCACGTGCAGCGGGGCAGGGGGCCCTCAGATGCCGCCCATGCCTTGTCCCGCAGGAAATGCAGGCGCAGCCCACCTGTGTGGGTGAGTCTGGCTCTGGTGATGCCTGGCCCTTTCCTTCTCCCCTCCCAATAGGTGGTGGAATCAGGTGAGGAAAGCGCCTTGGCACCCATCAGACACCCACTTGCCACGCTCCCTTCTTTCCCCTACACCCCTCTGTGGACAGATTCTGTTTTCATTGTGTCACAGAGATCCAGAGAGTCGAGGCCACCCTGACGGCTTCTCCCAGTGCGTGGTGGCAGGGGTCCACCTCTCACCTCTCTGGAGCAACACACTGCAGAAACTATACCCAGAAGAGAGGGTACAATGCTGGACCCAAGTCCTCACTGGTGCGAAGGACCCAGCAAGGTTTAGCAAAGGGTTTTGCATTTGCAGAGGAATCCTGTAACTGTGGTGCTTGCTTTCCCCTTCGCTGCCTTGCATTTAACAGGCATTTCATTTACAAATTTGATTTGATTTGCAACCTCCTGATTAGCGTTCCCTGCTGTGTGAAGTGAGGGTCCCCACAGCCAATTCCTCTTCCCCCAGACTGCCTAGCTTGGAGGTGACCTGCTGGATCTGGCAGTCAGGCTGTTGCTCAGGCTGCTGCACTTAGGGAGGGGGGACACTTCCCTGGCACATCCTGGGGTGCAAGCATGGGCCCCCCCCCCCGCACCTGAGGAGGGGGCCCCTCCCATTGCAGTGCCTCAAGGTGGCGGGCAGTGGCACAATCTGCTGCAGGCTGGTATGGCCTTGGGTGGTCAGGGAGCTAGGTCCCTCATCCAGGCCCAGCGACAATTGGAAAATGAGGAAATGCTTGTTTAGGAGTGAGGGACCTGTGAGGACTGTGCTCCAGAAGACCCCAGCGCCGAAGGGGTGGGAGACTCAGGGTCTCAGGGTTCAGAGGGGTGGTGCTGGCCCTGCCCTCTGCTCACAGCTCTTCTTCCCAGAAATCTCCTTCGAGTCACACTTTCTCCATGTGGTTAAGATGGCTGCCCCCACAGCCCCCACCTTCTTGCAGAGCAGGGATCCCCTTGCTACAGCATGTCCCGGTCTGTGCGGTCCTCTTGCGAGCCACCCACAGCCCCTCAGGGCGACAGTCCTGTTTGCTCTTGGTGGTCTTCAGGGTCTAGGCAAGTCTTGTTAACATCCTGAGGGGATGCGTGGGCAGGCAGTGAGCAAGGGTCTCCCAGCACCACCTCCTAACCCCTCCCACTGCAAACAATTCCAGAGAACTGGAGTTACCCCTGGAAGGGTGACTGGGCTTCCCAGGGCCTCTGGTCGAGATGAGCTGGCACGTTGCTGACTCTGGTCCCAGTAGCCAGCTGGGGCTTTCTCCTAGTTGTGGCCTCATAGTGTCAATGGGGCGCCTGCCCAGCTCCTAGGAAGGCTGGATTTTTCAGGAACTAGAAGAAACCCGAGGCAGTTCCATGAAGTGACCCACTCTGAGACTGCTGCCAAAGGCTGCCCCCTGGCTAAGTGGCCCCGGGCTGGGGCCCAGGGCAGGCACCAAGCCCCCTCGGGGAGCACTTTCTCTTCCCCAGCCAACGGAAGGGAGACTGGCAAGATGTGTAATTTTCAGTTGCTAATTGTGATGCCCTGCAGCTTGCTGAACTAAAAATAGTATCAAATTTTGTTGAGTAGGTTAAAAAATAGAAGCCCATGTGCTGCCTGAGAAAGAAGCTCCCCTTGCAAAGCGCGGCAGAGATGGCTGAGTGGTGCCCCTCCCCCACCTCACAGCAGCTCTCTGGGGACTCATGCCAGATGGGCCCTCAGGGCCACTTTCGCCCCACTTTCTCAGGAAGCTGGGATTCTTAAGGTGGCATCCATGGATGAGCTTCTGGGAGCCCCTCAACACCAAAGGTCATGCAGAATGCTATGTGTGTGTGTGTGGGGGGGCAGGAAGTGCATTATCCACATGTCCAGGACGAGGGCCCTGGCCTTCCTCCAGTGCTCAGAGGGTCATGACTCTCATCTAGCCAGGGACACTGAGAACTGACAATCAGGAAGGAACGCCCCTGGGGCAGGCCGGGGCAGGCCTGCTCACTGCTGCCCCCCACTGAGAGCTTTATCCAAGCTGGGAACATGGCATCCTCACTGGAGAACTGAACCTGGAGTCCTCATGGGAGAATTGGTATCTCCATGCTGCTCCCTGGGTGCTCAGGTGTTCCAGGAAGTGAGCTGAGGTGGTTAGTACCCAGCACAGCACTGGGCACCAACTCTGGGTGATAAACATTTAAAGTATAAGGATAATGAAAAGAACACTTACCTCTGCTTTTGTGTCTCTCAGGAATTTGTAGAACTGCAGATTCTGGGATCTGGAAGGGGCCCTAAATTCTGGATGTGTCCTGGGCACCTGCCCCAGACAGTTCCTTTCACTCAGTCTCTTCCCTGGACCTGATCGTGACCAGTTAGTTGTGTAACAGCTTGTCTCCCCGCACCCCCCCACCCCCGTACTTCCCCTCCCCCGTCCCAAGCTCTTGTCCCCACTCTCAGCTGAGGCAGGGTTGGCTGTGTCTGATGCCAGCCCGTTACTCCTGGTGCTGCCTTCCTAGGGTCCCTGCTCGCTCCCTGTGGTGCTGAGACTTGCCCTGTGAGGGCAGAATGAATGGCCCTTCCCCTGGAGCCCTGCCTTCCCTTTCCTAGGACATGCCCTGAAGGCAGGGTGGGTGTGGTGTGGGGTGCAGGTAGCTGGGCATTAGAGGCCAGGAGGCCCAAGAGCCCCAAAGAGCCCACTGGTGGGGCAGCCCATGGCCTCTCCCAGGTGACTCCTAAGGACCAGGCCTGGCCCCACCTGAGGTGCTGAGTTCATTCCTGCTCTCCTCTCCTGCCTGGAGCCCATGTGAGCTGGAGGCCCACAGGCCCTGCTCCTGGGCAAGGACCCCACCTGCTAGGGCTGGGAGGAAAGAAATGAGGGTTGTGCCCATGAGAGGAGAACCTGGGCAGGGAGATGTGTGGAGCTGCCCTGACGGCCGCCCCCTCCCTCTTCACTAGACTGCAGTCACTGGGTGTTTCCTAGAGCCAGGGTCAATCTATTTCTCTCCCAGGTATGTTTTAGTAAACTGTGATACCTTCAGCTATGGGAGCCTTTGACAAAATCATCGGGCAGTGTCAGGCCTCCCAAGGCCTTGTTAGGTCTCCATAGAGGAAGCAGGAGAAGCAGGCATGCCGGGAAGGAATGGAACCCTTACCCAGGCCTGGGCAAATTCAAGAGTAGACGTGAAGAGATGGCCACGGCGTGTGGTCTCCACAGCTCGCTGGTCATCGTAGTGAGGCTGGTCCTGGCCCAGAGGGGTCTGGGCCTCCATCATACCTGTGGCTTCTCCCAGGGGGCTGGGGAATTCCTGTACTGATAAGAATGGGGCGCAACATCTCTGGAGGCCATTTTGGGCACAACTGGACTTTGCGAGGGGAAGTACTATGCCCTGGTCACTTGAGGTGTGAGATAAAATCTGCACTGCTGCTCACCCGGTCAGGGGCCTGGCTTTTGCACATGGTGACCAGAGCAGGTCCCCCACTCCCACCCCTCCTTTCTTATGTTGCTTGACGAAAGGGCACCTCCATCATCAGGTTCACCAGGGCCATGTTAGAAATCACGTGGTGTGAGTGGCACTCAGATCTCTAAAGTCTCTTGAAGAGACTGCAGAAGGAAATTTCATCATTTCCTGCAAAAAAGTTTTCCCGAACCTTCTTGTCCCGCCTCTCCCAGGGTCTCTCCCAGCATCAGGACTGCCTGGGGTCTCTCTCCTCACTCTGCAGCAGGCCCTGATGTCTCAGGCCCTTGCTGACCCCACTGTGTTTCCCCTTCCTCCTCCTGAGCCTGCAGGCCAGTGGCTTCGTGTTCCTGATGCTTTTGGTTTGGTTTTACTCGGAAGGCGGTGGAAGAAGGGCAGCTGCCAATACTCAGAAGCTCATTTCTGGCTGAGTCCCCTGTGAAGAGTTCTGTCAACAGAACTCGAGATTGTACCCAGGAAATGGCTGGGGATCAAGGGCCAGGCTGAAGCAGCCCCTCAGGTGGCTGTGCTCACTCCCTGTGACATGCCAAGAGTGGGAGCACTTGTTCCGGGATGGAGGCCTCGCTCCGTGCTTCTCCTCCCCCTGCCCATCCTCCCACACCTGCACTGCGAAGGTCAAGGGCCTGTGTCCTCGCTGACACCCTGGGCCTGATGCAGGTGGGGTAACTGTCTGCAGAGCAACAGTGGGGCGAGGCTCTGGGGTAGGCCCAGGGCTGTCAGCTCCTCACTCCTCAGCCTCCAGGCACTCGGGGCCATGAGGGTGTGTGTTTCCAGACATGGGAGACCCGCAGAAACAAGCTAGAAGGCTGCTGTTCTCTGAGCCAGCTTCTCTAGAGATCAAAGCCTGAAGCTAAAGCTTATGTGTGCTTTTATCAAGGAATGTGGTCCCAGGGATGCAGGAGGGAGGGAAGGAGAGCGAATCGATAGAAGTTATGAGTCAGTCTCGCCGGAAGTCTTTAGATAGGGTCTGAAATGCCGTTGTCCAATGGGCCAGCAGCCTGTTGATCTAAAGCTGTCCAGGGTATTTCCTGGTCCACTCTGATGCCTGGGTTGTGCACACGGGCCTGGGTGCCCACGGCTGTCCAGGGCGTTTCCTGGTCCACTCTGACCCCTGGGTTGTGCACACGGGCCTGGGTGCCCACGGCTGCCCAGGGCGTTTCATGGTCCATTCTGACTCCTGGGTTGTGCACACGGGCCTGGGTCCTTCTGAAGTCTCAGGCCTCAGCAAGAGCCCACAGCCCGGGGCAAGAAATGTGGGGCCGTTAATGGCCAGGAGCCCTTCTGTCAGGAGCTGTGGGTGAGAGGCAGTAGTGTGCCATGGCCACAGGCACAGATGTGGGTGGCACATTTGGAACCTGGGGTGGCTCCTGCATTAGCTTTCATTTTCTCACCTAACCCTCCTCACAACCCTGCAGAGAGGTCAAGCAAGAAACCCTACATCTTATTTACAATGGAAGAAACTAAGGCTCAGAGCAGCACAGAGGCCTCCCCACCCACGCCAAGATAGTAGTTGTCTCCATTCTGGGTCTCACTGTAGACTCTGACCCAGACCTAAACCCACAAGAAAGGACTTGGGGAGGTGGGGTGGATGTGATGGCCGTGGTTGGCGAATAGAGAAGGAACATTAAAGGGACGAGTAGAGGAGGCTGGGGGCTACCCAGGGTGTGTTGCCCGCGCTAGACCAGGGATAGGGAGCAGATACGATCCTGAAGCAGCAGTCGCTGCTAGACCACACGGCAGCCAAATTGTGCTCGGGGAGCAGCAGGAGGTGGCCAGATGGATCGTCTCATCGAAGCCCGGAGGGTTGGGGGGTACAGAGGAGACAAGGAGAAGAAAGCAGCGTAGCCACACAAAGCCCTTAGGCCTCGCTGCTTTGCTTACTTGCCCACCTCACCCAGGACCAGCCTGCAGGCTGTTGGCAGCATCTCATCCAGGCAGGGAGCGAAGGGCCCTTGGACTCAGCCTCTGCCAGGCCTGCCCTGCCCCCACCCCCTGCCCGCCTCCAGTCCCCACAGCCTGCCTGTGCAATGGATGTGCTCCCCTGGCATCCTGGCACCCTCTGGGGCTCCACCAGGAGGACTGGGGTACAGATGCAGCCAGGAACCCCCTTCTTCAACAGAGCCCCCAAAGAGCCAAATAGGGCCAGATGTGAGACAGGCCAGTGTTGGCACACGGTCGCTGCCTCTGAACTCAGAGCCAGAGCCCCTGAGCAGGCGGGGGGCCTGTCCTGCCTGCACCGGGCACCTGGGCCCACCCCCCACCTGCCCTGCGTGGGCGGAGGGAAGCTTCAAGTCCTGGCTTCTAGAAGCCCGTGAATCACTTTCACCTGCCTTGCTGTGAGCCAATTGCCGCTATAATTAGAAGGTGTTTGCCTTCCTGCCTGAATGGAGGAGGAGCTGCAAGGAGGCTGAGGGGTAGGCTGGGTGCAAGTCTGTCCCCCATACTACCAAGCGGGGCTTCTGCTCTGTCCAGTCCAGGCCAGCCATGGGCAGCTTGGGGCAGAGTTGAGGGCGCCTTTCTCCGGCTCAAGGGAGCTGGTGCAGACGACTGGTCTGCCTGGTGCAGGAGCTCACCACGGAGTGTCCGCAGCCCTAAAGCAGGCCTGGGCGCAGCCGGGAGCTGCAGAGGCTGCAGGGAGAGACTTCCTGTGCTTCCTGCTCCTATGTTCACCTTGAAAACCTTAAAAAGCGCCAGTGCCCAGTTGTATGTACCCCAGGCTAGTTCTATCAGAATATTAGAATAACTGGGTGGAAGCCCTGAAAAGGGATTTTTAAACAAAAGATTATTTATGCTTACAGAACTGGGATACAGGCCAGAGGTGTGGTGGGTGAGAGGCTTCACCAGAGACAGAGTGGGGAGCAGAACAGGCCAACTGACAAAGTACACTCCTGAGGGGAGCAGCGGGCGGGTCAGGAGCGGTCTGCCACACCATGTGGGTCAGCTCCCTGGCCAGGGATGGAACTCATGCTGCAGTGGCTTCCGAGATCTTCATAATGCAGTGCTTTAACCCATTGTGCCACCAGGGAGAGCCCGAAAAAGGAATTTTTTTTAAGACGCCCCAGTTGATTCTGGTGTGCGGACAAAGCCGGGGGGCTCTGGCCTTGGTGAAGTAGGCTCTCCTCAGCTGGAGGCTACAGCTCTCCAGGGACAAGCACGTCCAGCCGAGACACTGGCTTGGCCGCAGGGCCTGAGCTAGCCGGCCAGGGCTTGCATTTCACAGACAACCAGGTGGTGGCGCTGCTGCTCAGGGTCACGCAGGAGCAGGCAGCGTTGGGAGCGAACATAAAGCTCCAGGCTGGTGAATCCAGACTTGGAGGGTTCGTTGTCCCAGGGCCCAGGTGGTGCTGGCGGTGGCTCCCACGCCGCACCCTTTCAGAGCAGCCCACAGGGGCTGGGGCTCAGCGGCCTGCGTGTCCGCTGTAATCCAGCGCTTCTCTGTGTGTGCGCGCCTGCGCGCGTCCACGTGGCCGGCAGGGGACACCCAGCAGCGTGTCTGGGAGTCGGGGCCCCTCAGGGGCAGGTGAGTCCCTTTGCTTTACAAGGAGGGCTCCCTTAATTCTCCCAGGGAGTCTCTAATGCTCCCTGGACCCACTGCACAGATGAGCAGACTGAGGCTCTGATAAAGCCACAGTCCCAGGTCTCCCTGTTGGCGGCCTCTGCCATCCAGCCCTGCTGTGATATGGCCGTGTGACCGCGGTGCTTGCTCAGTTTCCCTGTGTCTTGTCTTCATCTGCGGGTGTGGAGAGCAGTGTTTTCTCTCTGGGAAAAGTGTGAGGCTTGATGAGACCATTCCGCTCTAGCATCACTGTCACTGACAGCAGGCCCCAGGTGCTCCAAGTCTTAGCTGTTGTTTTCTTGGGATGGTTTTGCTTTCTTGCTGTGTTCCTTCCAGAGACAGGAGCTTATACTCCCCAGCTGCTCAGCTCTGAGGGGCTCCTCCCTGCGACGGGCCAGTGGACAGGTGGTGGACAAACGGGTTCAGTTCTGGCTGGCTGGTGGAATGGGACCCCACTTACAATAGCAAGTGGACCCCACTGGCAAGTGCACTGGACCATGGGCCCCAGTGGAGGCCTATGGAGAGGTGCCAGGCAGAGGGCCCAGCAGGGGTAGGCCGGCCACCATGCCACTAACAGCTGGACAAATTGAGGCTGTCTGGCTTTGTCTGGGAACAGGAGCTATTCTGTTGTAGAGCTGTGATTTGAACCCAAGGGTGCCCTACGTTCCCAGGAGGTCCTGCTGGGGAAACTACTACCTCCCTTGTGGCTAAGCCTGGAGAACATCTCTGAGGTGCAGTGGCCAGGCAGGGTGGACTCTGTTAGGTACTACAAAGGAAGGGGCTCTTGGAAGTCTCTGGGGTCCTACGGGCGAGGTGCACCGGTGAACTGGGACTTGTGGGTGGACACCAGGTCAGGGAGACCCTGCCCCAGGACGCATCTCAGTGCCTCGGTGGGCTCTGTCCATTCTCTGTGGGGGCTTGGGATAAGCCCACCTTCCCAGGTGGCACAGTAGATGGAGTCCAGGGGCCTGGCCCTGGGCCTTTAGTCTCTCCAATGTGGTTTTACAAAAAGTGCTGATCTTGAAACTCAACCTGTATTGTAATGACAGATGTGCTGCTTAGAAAAGTTACCAAGTACATACTCTGGTTTCTCTTCAGAAAAGTTACCAAGTAGTTTACAATACGTGGAGTGGAAAGTGAAAAGCCTCCACACCCTCATCTTCCCAGAAGTCAAGTCTGCTGTCAGTGCAGCCAGGCACGTGTCTTCTCTGCACTTACATCGATGCTATTTAATGACCAGTGTGAGATCTTGTGCATCTGGGGAGTCCGGTTGCCCCAAACTGAAGGCTGTTTCTTCCTTGCACAGGCAGGGTATGGGTGGACACAAGTCCCTTCCCCCCACCCCCCTTGTCACTGGGCGGACTGGGGAAGGAGCAGGAGCAGAGCAGTGAGTCCAGGACTGGTCAAGGTCACACGAGAAGTACAGCTCTGTGGCTGCCCAGGACATGTAAATGGGGTGGGTGACTGGGCCCTGAGCACGTGTCCCCCACTTGTCCATGGATGTAGTGAGTGCTGAGGTGCCCAGGGTACAGCTGCAGGCCAAAGCTTGGCACAGAGCTGGCACATCCTGCTGGCTTGCCCATCCCTCGTGGACAGCACAGCATGGGAACGAGGCTCCAGGCTGCCTCTCCACTGGCTCCACAGGCCACTGGGGCAGGTCTCCCTGCTGGCTGGACACAGCCTGGGTGGCCTGAGCCTGTGGGGGATGGGGCAAACGCTATGAGAGTTAGTAGGGTGTTTTGAGCCCTGCTGTGGTAGCTCCAGGCCAGAGCACCCTGCTGCTTCTGCAGCCAGAGGCCAGATGCTTGGAAAATACAAACTTCGATGACCGCTTAGTCAGGAGGCCCAGCCAACAAAGGTTACTATCCTATAGTCACCCTTTGAACCCAGAATGCCTTGCAGCACATGGGCCTCAGATAATCTGCTGGGGCTCAAGTCCCTTCCTGTGTCAGTGGTTGCACAGCAGTACACCTGCAGGAACTGAGGTATTCAGGGTACCCACTTTTGTTATTTCATCCCACATATGCTCCCTGAGCACTGCCCTGGGCTGGAGGAAAGACCTACTGTTTCCAGCCTTGTGGGTCTGTAGTCTATGGATTAATCAAGGAGGGCTTCCTTGAGGCGGTGACTTCTTGGGCTTGGAAACCCTAGGCTTTTTTTAGTTGAATTCTGTCATGCTGAAGCACCATTTCATCATCTGAAAAATGAAGGGTTTGGTCGAGTAGGGGTTCTCTGATTTCAGTGGCATCAGAACCTCCAGGAGGGCCTGCCACATTCCTTACATGTCGGGGCCTGAGAATGTGCAAAGGGGAATGTTCTATGAATGCAACCCTCCATCCTGTAGGGTGGGGATGGTCAACCCACAGCTGGGTCTAGGAGCACCCAGACATCCAAAAGAGAGTTCTATATCTTCCCCCAAGCCCCATTTACTCTTCTCATGCCATCCGTTCAGACCCAAGACTATCTTGCAGGGTCCAGAGTTGGCCATGTACCACCTGACTCCAGCTCCCTCCCCTGTGTTGAGCATGGGACATTCCCATTCCAGCCTTGCCCTGGGAATATCCTGTGAGCTCTTGTCTTTCTTACAAGGGATTTTTGGAGAATTCTAAGGTGATTTTCAGGTGTTTGTCAGGGGCACCTGTGTTGTTTGGGCTGCTTTGAGCCTTTCCCTTCTGGAAGGCTCAGTGATTGATTGTGGGTGGGAGTTGGCTCTGCTTGTGGCCTCAAACAAAAGTAATCAGAAACAGGGTTTATTCAGTGCAGAACAGAAGAGGGCAGGTAGGAGAGAGCATTCATGGTAAGACCCAGTGTGCCCCTGGAATCCAAAGCTAACCATCCCATATACCTGTGGAGGACCCTTTCTCAGTCCCAATGCGGGCAGCAACAGCATCTTGTCTCATGGAAAATGCGAAGCTTATTGGGTCGAATAGTTTGCTGAGGTGTGTGCATGGGATTCTCTTTCTAGCCTCCTGACCGCATTTAAATAGGGTTCTAAATATTAGTGTCCAGAGAAGGAAGCCCTTGGATGGCAAGGCCTGAGTCCTCTGAAGGCAATAGAAGAATCATGGCTACTGTTTGCCTTGGCACAATGGGAAAACAGACCAGTATGGCTCTGAGGCGCCCCCTGTCCCCGTCAGAACAGACTGGGGAGGCAGGTGCCAGTGCGAGCCTGCCTTTGCTGGAGGTGCCCAGAAGGGCAGCCTGGCACCGTGCTGCCGCAGCAGGAAGGCCCAGTTCCTCCGCCCTGACCTCAGTGGCCTGCCCTCCAGGGGTGAGAAAGGTGTGGACCACACCTGGGCTGACCAATGGGTCACCCTGATGCTGCCCAGCAACTCTCAGGAGAGCCAGTTGCCTCAGGCAATGGGGAGTTGAAGCCCAGAGGGCTACAGATTCTCCAGGGCTCGGAAACGTATCCAGCACGAGGTGTATCATGAAGTGGGGTGCTCAGCTGCTGCCACACTGCCAGGACAACTGTGGGGGCACTGAACCCCACACATCTGGCTAACCGACATTTCAAATTCAGCGTATCCAAAGCGAGTTCCAGATCTTTCCCCACTTGCCAGTGCTGTCAGTTCAGACCCAAACCGCACTTTCCAGGGCCCCGAGTTGCCCTGCCGTCTCCTCTGCTACTACCTGCCTCTACTGTCACTCCCCGGGTTATGCAACACGCACCCCCCTTCCCCCCCTCACCGCCCCAGCTGACTTTCACGTCCTTCCTTGCTGGGTCTCTACACAGCGCCCCTGGGGACCTTCAGCCCGAGTCAGGTCACTCCTGTGCTGGGAACATCACTGCACCCTGAGCGGCTCCTTGACCCTCCTATCAGGCACAAGGCTCAGGATCTCAGCACCTGCCCAGTGCCTGGAATGTTCCTCTCCCATCCCTGGATAATGCTGTTAGTTCCGGTGCCATCTTACTCACAGCTACCTCGATCCCTTATGTCCTTGGTGTTCCCCCAGTGCTGTGTTTCCTTATAGCATCTCTGCTCCTACTGGGGTGTCCAGTCCCCTTGGACAAACAGAGGAGGCCTGAGGCATGCAAAGCAGGTGCTGCAGAAACATCATCAGATCACAGCAGTTGTGGGACCACCAAGGAGCCTGCTGCCTCTGCCACCTCAGGGGTTCCCCTCCCAAGCCTCCTGGGGCCCTCCACAGACACCTGTATCCACGGAGCCCACGTGGCCCGAGGGGGCACCCTTGATGCCTGCTTCTTCTCTCCCAGGAAACTATGCCCCAGACGTCTGTGGTCTTCTCCAGCATCCTCGGGCCCAGCTGTAGTGGACACGTGCAGCCTGGCATGGGGGAGCGAGGTGGAGGGGCCGGCGGCTCTGCGGACCTCATCTTCCAGGATGGACGCCTCATCTCCGGGTCCCTGGAGGCCTTGATGGAGCACCTGGTCCCCACAGTGGACTATTACCCCGATGTGAGTACCGGGGGCCTAGAGAGGGTGTGACTGCGGGGCCACCTGGACTCCAGGGAGCTCACTCTGGGGTGGGAAAGGAGACTGAGCAGAGGGGGCAGCAGGAGCTGGCCAGGGAGCTGGAGGAGCCCCTGCTCCCACTTTCTCGGCCTTCATTGCTGCCTGCTCCGTACCCCACGCCCAGCCTAGGCTGAGGACACTGCAGTGACTTCCCTGCTGCCCTCAGGCAGGGGGGTGATAGCTGCAGTGACACAAGGAAGCAGATACTGGGGGGCTGCATTCTGGGGGAGACCAGGGTTCTGATGAAGGTCCACCCAGCGTGTCCTGTCTCTGAGCTGGGAAGTGCACTTTGTACACTGACCGCCACAGTGCAGAGTGAGGAGGGGCAGCCCCGTCACACCAGGGGTTACGCACCCCCGGGCACACAGCCACACGGGCAGGCTGGCCTTCGCAGAACTTATTTGTCCTTCACCATCTCAAGACAAAGCTGGTGCATTCCTAGAACAGAGAGAAAGTTCCTCGTCGTACGTGGACTCCCTTCTGCCCACAGCAGGTTGTACCTGTCAGCAGTGCTGGCCGTGGGCCCGTCTGCACCAGCCATGGCACCAGCGCCCCACTGAGGGCAGAGCTCTGCCTTGGGAGTTCCTGTGCCCCCACCCCATGTCAGGCCTCCTCCCTCCTGGGGCTCCGTCCTCTCCTTGTCCTTCTGTCCATCCTATAAGCCTGCCAGGCCCTGGCTGGCAGCTGAGTGCCCCAGTGGCAGAACCAGAAAGGTGGGGGGGACCCACGGCCCTGGGCGTGACACTCCAGAGACAGTGACCTCCTGTCTTAGCACCGGCTACTGTGGTGTACTCTTCCGCTACTGTCCCCCAAAACCCAGTGCCGAGATCCCTGCCTGCTTCCCAGCGGAGAGCAAAGGGCAGGTGGGGGTGGACGGGGCAGCTGGAGTGTCCAGCTCCTGGGGTCTCCAATCTTCCCCTCCCTGCCACCACCCTGTGTGTGTGGGCAGCTGGGCACACACATGCCACGGTGAGTCTCCGTGCTCCTCAGAGAGGTCCTCCCTTGGCTCCTCTTGCCTCTGCTTAAGGACTCTGGTGTGCTGCCTGGGTGCCCTGCCGCTGAGATGTCTGCTTAGAAGGGGGACCCCTGAGCACCCATGCTGCACATGGGCGGGGACTGGGCCTGGGAAGTGTGTGGGCAAGGGTGTTAGGGGACCCCTGCCGCCCCAGGGAGAGCCTCCCCCAGAGTCAGCGAGGGCCTGAGGCCCGGATGGTGTCCCATGAGACCTGTGCTCCCGGCAGCCGCGGCCTGGCTTGCTCTGTGCTGGGGGAGGCAGGCCTGCTTCCTGGGCCCACAGTGGGGCGGAGTGTTCTGTAGCAGCTGTTTGGTGGCAGAGCGATGTCTCAGAGGGGTGGGGTACCCGGGAGAGCCCCAGCAGCCTCCCCGACCACAGTGCATTCTGTCTACAGGCAGGACGCCGTGAGGCCCCACGGGCACTGGTCCACGCCGGCACAGCTTTCTGATAACCCCTGCACCTGTCAGTCCAGATGGCGAGGACCCCTAGAACCTGCGCCACGCAGCCTGTGACAAGGGCATGGGGGCCCCGGTGCGGCAGGGCCGAGACCCACAGTTGTCACAGCACCCCGCTGCCCTGCCGGGTCCCAGGGGCGCAAGGAGGCCCCGCCTTGCCCTGCAACCAGGCCTGACCCCTCCTCCCTCCCTCTCTCCCTTCTCATCTCTTTAGAGGACATACATCTTCACGTTTCTCTTGAGCTCTCGGGTCTTCATCCCCCCTCATGACCTGCTGGCCCGTGTGGGGCAGATCTGCCTGGAGCAGAGGCAGCACCTGGAGGCTGGACCCGAGAAGGTGAGGCGCTGGCCGGTGGGCGCTGCTCTCCATGCCCTGGGACGCTCTCTGCTGGGTGCTTATGATCAGAGGAAGCGGCAGGACAGGGTTTAGCTCAGGCTAGTGGGGGCCTCCCTCATGGGCAGGTAGGCTTGTCTCTGCCAACTGGCACACCTGGGCATGGCCCTGAGGGTCTGGAGGGGCCTGCAGAGCAGAACACACCTGCCGGGGTGCTGGAACAACAGTTGGCGGGTGCTCCCACTTCCTCCCCAGCAGAGAGCTCTCCAGTGACCCCCCCCCATCAGAGCTCAGGCTCCTAGAATAGAGGGTTTAACTGCAAGTGGTGGAAAAGCCTGCGGGGCTGGGTCACGCCCTCTAAGGAGGCTCAGGTGTGGATCCCGGGCTGGAGCCTGCTCCCAGGATGCTCAGTGGCCCCTTAACCATGGTTGTCTCTTCTGATTGAGCCAAGCTCCAGGCTGCCAGAAGGGTCCAGCCACAGCTGGGCAGGGGCTTGGGGGAGGCCCGCAGAAGTCCAGGGCATGGAGCAGGAGAAGGGGTGGTGGCCACATGGTAAAGGGCTGGCAGCCTAGTCGTGGCTTCGGCGGAGCACAGCCTGCCCCATTTTGCTGATGGTCTTCCTGTCACTAGCCCAGACCTGTCCCTTACAGAGGTTTTTGCAGCAGAGGCCTAAGGATGCCCCTCCCTCCTCAGTCTCCTTTCCAAAGGGAGCCTGTCCCAGGGTGCTGCTGGGCAGGATACAGACAGGCCCGGCTGCAGCCTGGGGTCAGGAAAGGCTCCTGAAGGGATGGGTGATAACCAGGGCTGGGTGGGGCCTGCGGCTGAGGCCAGAGTGGAGACTGTAGAAGCTGGAGGAGAGCTTGGGCAGAGCCTGCCAGCGTCAGAGTGACAGGCACAGTGGGACACTCCCGTGGGAGGGAATGCAGAGCTCTGGCTCCAGCTGAGGGTGGGTGCTGTGCTTCTGGGGGGAAACATCAGCAGTCCTGCTGGGACACTGTGCGCAGGACTCTGGGGGAGGTGCGGCTGCTGGGGGCCAGGGAGGGCTGGGTGGGGGCTCTGCCAGATCTGGGAAGCCACTGCAGGGGTCCTGCCGGGGTGGGGGGTGTTGGGGTATGTGTATGTAGTCCTGCAGATTGGATGACATGCTGAGGAGGGGCACAGGAAGATGCAGGGAGGGGGAGTTGGACCCACCAGTTACCAGTTGGCAGGTGCAGGCAGCTGGTCGGGGTCGAAGAAGAGCCCATATGGCCATAGAAGGCATTTTGGTGGGAGAGTGGGGGCTGGGCACGGACAGGCTGGGGTGCGGGGGTCTTTCCCCTCCCAGACTTAGGATGGTGGCCACAGCAGGGTGCCCAGACCACCTTTAGTGATGCTAGAGTGGGAGAGGGCCTCTTCCCAGCACTTGCAACTTTCTTCTAACCAAAAAGGGCCAGGCAAGAGTCTTGTAACCATTAATTTTGCTTGGTTTTCACTCTGCTCTTTTTATGGGCTCCTTTTTTTTTAAGATTTATTATTTATGCATACAGAGCTGGGGTACAGGCCAGAGGTGCAGGGGCAGTGAGAGGATTCACCAGAGACAGAGTGGGGAGCAGAACAGGCAGATCCACGAAGTACACTGCTGAAGGGAGCAGCGGGCAAGACAAGAGAGATCTGCTGTGCCATGTGGTCACCTCCCTGACCGGGGATTGAACTCGTGCTGCAGTGTCTGTGGAGAACTTCATAGTGCTGTGCTTCAACCTATTACGCCACCAGGGAGGGCCTGTTTTATGGGCTACTTCTAATTACAACAAATGAAACTAATTTTCTTTGTCCTGGTAGTGATGGGGGAGGTTTCTTGAAGAGAGCCAACTTAAGGGGAATATGTAACAAAGCAGCTGGAACAAAACTGCAGGTGGACACGGTGGCCTGGGGGTGTGGGGCCTAGGGGGACAGTGCTGACCTGTTGTCCACTCTGGAGGGATGGACCTCATTTTCTCCCCTACCGCCCAGGCCAAGCTGAAGTCCTTCTCTGCCAAGATCGTGCAGCTGCTGAAGGAGTGGACAGAGGCCTTCCCCTGTGACTTCCAGGATGAGAAGGCCATGGCCGAATTGAAGGCCATCACCCACCGGGTCACACAGTGTGACGAGGTGAGATCTTCCTGGCCCCTAAAACATGTGTGTGTGTGGGGGGTGGGGAGGGTTATACTCACAAAGGGAGGTGAGTCTTCAGGGACACTGTGACTCCTTTTGCTGTCACTGCCCCATGAAGACTGGCCTGTGGGCATCTTCTGTGCAGGAGGCCTGGAGCAGTGGAAGGAGTCCAGGCCCCCGCTTCTCTTGGGCTTGGTGGTGGGATGGGGACTAGAGAGAAGTGTGAGAGCCTGCAGCCTTTCCTGGCTTCCAGCTTGTTCTTGGCTGCAGGAGAGTGGGGGGAGGGAACCTGGCTGGCTAGTCCCGTAATGGTGCACTCAGAACTCATCTGCCCAGAGGGTTCATCGAGAACAGGGGGAGTTTTGTGTGTGTGTGGGGGGGTGGGAGGCGTGGCTTCCCCTATACAGAGAGTGAAGTTTCCTGGCTGGGAGAACCTCTTCCCTCCCTGATCTCACCTGCGGGGAAGGCTCTGGGAAGCAGCTAGCTGGCCACAAAGGCAGGCTCGTCACTGAAGATGAAGTGGGGCCTCCGGACAAGTGGTAGTCTCACCTGCAGTCTACGCCGGCCCCTCCCTCACCCCGACCTCCACAGGAGAATGGCACAGTGAAGAAGGCCATTGCCCAAATGACGCAGAGCCTGCTGCTGTCCCTGGCTGCCCGGAATCAGCTTCAAGAGCTACGGGAGAAGCTCCGCTCGCCGGCCGTGGACAAAGGGCCGGTCCTCAAGGCCAAGCCGCCGGCTGCGCAGAAGGACATCCTGGGCGTGTGCTGTGACCCCCTGGTGCTGGCCCAGCAGCTGACTCATATCGAGCTGGTCAGTGCTGCGGGTGCCCCGTCCGAGTGAGACTGGGGTTCACTGACCGCTGCTCGCCCAGGTGCACGGGACTCCCAGCATCTTTCTCTTGCTGGCCAGACAGGGGTGTCAGTGGGAGTCTGTTTGCCAGTCCTGACTGCCATCTCTGGCTGTGCGTCTACCTGCTGTGGGCTCTTCTGGGCCCTGATTCCCCAGGGACACAGGAGAGGTTGGGGTGATGAGAGTCCCCGCAAGGCGGTGAAGGACTCCGTGAGAGAGAACTGGTTCCCTTGCCCTGTCACCTCATCTGTCCTGTGCCCTGGGCCGGGCAGGCACCCGTCATGGCGTCACTGCCCAAGGCTTTTGCTTCCCTGCCACACAGCTCTTTCCCTCTCCTCCCAGAAGGCCTTGCAGACGCCTAGGGTGCGCTGAGGGGGCCCGAGCAGCGCCTGCCCCCTGGCTGGGTGCAGATCAAGGAGGGGTGGTGCAGGAGTGGGGGGCTAGCTCTGGCGGCAGGCTCATCACCACCCGTGTGTCTTCCCATCCCAGGAGCGGGTGAGCAGCATTCACCCCGAGGACCTGATGCAAATCGTCAGCCACATGGATGCCCGGGACAAACACAGGGTGAGGGGCTGCTTCGTCCTGCGGGTGGCCTGTGGCAGACACACCTGGGCCCTGCCCTCCGCAGGGTGGGTGGGGCCTCACCTGCAGACCTGAGTGTACTGGGGTCAATCCCGCAGCTCGGTCGACGTGGGTCTGACCACCTGGCATCAGCCCAGGGCTCAGTGGACAACCACAGGGAGGGGCCTGCAGGGAGGGCAGCTGAGCCACTCTCATCCCACCGCCAGTGGCTTCCTGGCTTACTCCTCTGACTGCAGCTCTTACGCCTCATCTCTGGATGGGGCTGGGGCTCCCTGTGACCTGCTGTCTTCCCACAGTGCCGAGGGGACTTGACCAAGACCTATAGCCTGGAGGCCTATGACAACTGGTTCAATTGCCTTAGCATGCTGGTAGCCACCGAGGTGTGCCGGGTAAGCCTGTGTCACGTGGACACACAGGAGTGTGATGTGAGGCTCTGAGGCTGTCTCCATGTGACCCCAGTAGAGTGTAGACAGGAAGACTACTGCCAGGGCCTTAGCGGTGTCAACAAAACATCCCTCCCCCACCAACAGTGATGCTTTAAATTACAACAGGGCCCCCCATCTGTGGGGTATGTCCTCTGCCCTACATGGTCCACCAATGCATGTGGGGTTCCCTTCCCCCCACATGCTGCTCCCCCCAGTGTGGGCAGAGCATAGCTGTGCTTCCCACATTTGTAGCTCATGAGCATCTTTACACCCAGCATCCCAGTCCCCAGTCAGGCAGCTCTGTGGGCCCCAAGGTGGCTCCTATCCAGGCCACCCTTGAGGAGCTGGGGTGGGGGCTCACGCTGAGGCCATCGGGCTGCCTCCAGGTGGTGAAGAAGAAGCACCGGACTCGCATGCTGGAGTTCTTCATTGATGTGGCCCGGGAGTGTTTCAACATCGGGAACTTCAACTCCATGATGGCCATCATTTGTGAGTGTCGGGGCCCCAGGGCTGGCACCCAGCTTCTGCCTGGACCACCTCCCCTGCCCTGATTTTCCCTGCTGTCCCCCTCCCCTGCAGCTGGCATGAATCTCAGTCCTGTGGCGCGGCTGAAGAAAACATGGTCTAAGGTCAAGACGGCCAAGTTTGATGTCTTGGAGGTAGGTAGCCAGCCTCGTCCGTGTGCGCTGGGGAGGGCGGACCTCCGTCTTGCTCTGCCCTGGCCCAGCACCCACTGCCTGCAGTGCCTCTGGCGTTGGGCACATCAAGCTGGCCGGTGAAGCTGCCCTCTGAGGTGGGTGAGGCTGCGTCCTCCTCTACTCTTGCGATTTCAGTCAGAGGAGGCATTGCCTGAAAGTGAGTTCTAGGGAGTGTTAGTAGAGCCTGACAAAAGAGCCTATTAGCCCCGCACTGGGTGATGCTAAGCAGAGATCTGGCCTTTTCCCAGACAGCTTCCCATGGACTTGGTTCGTGGCCAAGGGGCTGGCAGGCGAGTTCATGTGCAGCCTTGCTCGGACGAGTTTGATCACAGACTCCATTTTGGCAAACACGTGTCTTGGGGAGTTGGTCAGGTTTGGGAGGTGTAGGTCTAAGCAATGGGATAAAGGATTTTTTAAAAAAGATTTTTTATTTATGCATACAGAATTGGGGTACAGGCTAGAGGTGTAGGGGCGGTGAGAAGATTCACGAGACACAGAATGAGGAGCAGAACAGGCCGACTGATGAAGTACACTGCTGAAGGGAGCAGCGGTTGAGACAGGAGAGGTCTGCCACTGCCATGTGGGTCACCTCCGGGGCGGGAATTGAATTCGCACTGAGGCAGCCACAGCTAGCTTGCAGTGCTGTGTTCTTAGCCGTTGCGCCACCAGGGAGGCCCCCTAAAGGATACTTTTTAAAGGACATTGGTGAGAATTCCCTATGGTGTTCCCGATGGTGCTCAGACCCAAACCTGGAGGCCTTGGCTGGTGCTCAGCCTCCCCAGTGCTCACTCCTAGAAAGGCCTCTGCAGTCCAGGGCCGCCCACAGGGGACAGGCCTTCTCCACCGTTGCTCATGTTCTGCAAAGGCAGGTCCAGAGCAGGTGTGAAGGGTGCCAGGGCTGCTGCCCATACAAGCTCCTGTGCACCCACAGCACCACATGGACCCATCCAGCAACTTCTGCAACTACCGCACGGCCCTGCAGGGGGCCACACAGAGGTCCCAGACGGCCAACAGCAGCCGAGAGAAGATCGTCATCCCTGTGTTCAACCTTTTTGTTAAGGACATCTATTTCCTGCACAAAATCCACACCAACCACCTGCCCAGTGGGCACGTTAACTTCAAGGTGAGGCAGCCCCCTAGGGATGGGGACAGCGCTGACCCATACAGGGTGAACAGGCCTCCAGGCCTCGCCCCAGTGGAGGCCACTCTGTGTCAATCCAGTGCACGGCAGTGCCCTGTGGCAGAAGGGCACGGGAAGCTCCAGGGTGGGTCCTGGGTGCCGCGTGCCCTGAGGTTTGAGGGTGGCCTGGGTGCTGCTGGCTGGATAATCTGGGTACAGAGCTTGGAGCCACAGGCAATGTGTATTTTCCCAGCATGGATCCTACCAAAGGCACAGAAAAGACCAACCCTCGCACAACCTTGGGGAGTTTGGGGGTCAGGAAGGCTTTAGGCAAGAAGGGACTCAGGAGGCAGCAGAACTCCAGATGGGAGCAAAGTCCTGCCTGGGGGGCAAGGGCAGGTGGCCGGGCAGGAGAGAAGGACAGAGGTGTTGGGAGGGTCCAGCTCACACAGGAAAGGGGTGGGAGGGAGCTGTGGGTTCCCACAGGCCGCCAGAGACGATGGCATGCTCTGGGTGCTGCAGTGAGCTGGGTGCAGCTGGGAAAACCCTGCAGGCTGAGATGCTGTACAAAGTGCTTCTGTGGCCAGCGTCGCTCCGTGGGTCACCGTCCTCCTTCTGGAGAGACCAGAACCAATCACCTGGCCCAGATGAAGGATTTCAAGCTTTAGGTGACCAATGAGTTACTTGGTCACAATGGTTGGTTTTCTGCCCCTTCAGAAATTTTGGGAGATCTCCAGGCAGATCCATGACTTCATGACATGGACACAGGTAGAGTGTCCGTTCGAGAAGGACAAGAAGATTCAGAGTTACTTGCTCACAGCGCCCATCTACAGTGAGGAAGGTGAGGGGCTCCCCGTGGCATCCCCTCCCCACACCTTTCTTGACTCTCCCACATCCAGGGGCCTTTCAGGGTCATCCTGGGAAGCAGGTCAGGGGAAGCTCAGTTCCGGGGTGGGTGAGTGGGAGGGGGGTGGTGGGCAGAGGCCAGAGCCCAGATGAAGGAAACAGATGAGGAGAGAGCAGGCTCACCCTCCAGAGGCCTCCTGAGAGCACAGATTGGAGTCGGGCCACCACTGCAGAACCAGAAACCTCAGCATCCCCAAGGAGGGTACCTAGGAGTGCTAGGCCCTGAACCCCACACAGCAGACACCCGTGGGCCAGCGCAGGTGTCACTGTCTCTTCAGTCCAGTTCCTTCCTAGAAGGGAGAGCTCAAGAAGGGGTAGCTGGTGTGGCAGAAAGACTGACCAAACGTGGACATGGGTTCTGAGGGGCTTCCTCTCTCTCAGCTCTCTTCATCGCCTCCTTTGAAAGCGAAGGTCCCGAGAACCACATGGAGAAAGACAGCTGGAAGACCCTCAGGTAGGAGAACTCCAGAGACAGTCCCGTGAGCCCGACACCACCCCTGCCTCCGTCTACAGGGAAGGGTGCGGACTGGGTTGGGTACGATGCAGCTGCTGCTCTGAAAGGCGGCGAGGACACCTCCACACAGCCTGGTGGGAGGATGGGGCCTTGGGGTGCGTGCACCCGACTCCTCCCCAGGATGGTGGTTTCTGGGGAACCAGACTCTCCCTGAGGCCCCTAGACGTGGGCCTGCAGCTGCCTGATCATGTCCTTGCAACCTGTTCCCCTGTAGGACCACTCTCCTTAACAGAGCCTGAAGGCGCGGACGCAGCGGATGCTGGATGAAGCACACTCACAAACCGAGTCTTAATCTCGATTGATATGGGTTGAGATGAGGAGGCCTCACTGGTTGGGGTCCATTTTGTATATAACTTTTATGGAAAAAAAAAGGTAATTATTTCATGCATCAATCTTTGGCACTTACAAATGAAGTTTTTTTGTTTACTTTAAATGACAGGGCAGGGCCCTGCTTTTGGGGAAGGGTGGGGAAAGAGTATCATGGGAGATGGCATCCATGATAACATCTTATTCTAATGAAATGTAGATTTTTATTTTCTACCTTTGATTATTAACATCTTACAAAAATATTTTAAAAATACCCAACCAAAATCAACGTGAGCCCTGCCTGCTTGGATGCCTTTCCAGCCAGTGTCTCTGATGTCGGGGTTAGTGCCTTAGAGGGTACTAGAGGGCCGGTCTCCCGCTCCGTTCTTCTAGCCCGCTGCCAGCCAGTGCCGCCGGGGAGGTGCCGGGAAAGCTCTGCTCTGGGCCGCACGGGGCTGCCCTCAAAGCCTAGGCCAGTGAGGTGCCAGCAAGGAGGAGGCCTGTTGCATAATGCTGGACGTGAACCTTTGAGTATGGGCTTTCCAAAGTTTACATTTTCATTTTCCTTTATCAGGGATTTATGGGGTCGGGGAGGGGAAGGGCAGGGACACCTGGCAGCTTATTTTCTGTTGGAAGATGTCTGGCAGATTGTTCGACTACATTTTAGGGGCAGTCGTAGAACTGTCATTTTCCAGGCTGCACCTGACACACTTAGCGGTGATAAAGAGAAGACAAAGTATACGAGAGGATGGGGACATTGAAAGCCGTTCTTGAAACCAAGCAGACAGTGAAAAGCAACTCATACACCAGTACTCTAGTGGCCTGCCTCCTGCCCTCTGGGTGGGGCTCCCCTTGTGGAATCTGAGACCCAGAACTTTAGCCAGGCCAGCAACCGCTGGAGCCCACTCACATAAAACCACCCAACATCCAGAGGTATCTTCCACACCCTAACTTGAGGATACGCTCCACTTTCTGACGCCTTGGGCTAGAAAGGGCCCAGCCCTGCTCCCTCGGAAGTGGGGTGGACAGCGCGCAACCCCTCACAGGGGCAGTGGGCTTTCACGCTGCGCGCCAGGTCTATGAACTACTCACCTGGATTCCACATGCCTGGCTTCCGCAGAAGCCTGTTGCCCAGCAGCCTGGGCACGGGTGGGTTAGTTAGTTGCTAATTCCCAAAGCTCTCAGGAGAGCCTGGAGAGGAGCAGGCGAGGCCTCAGGAAAGAGGTGGCTCCGTGATCCGCTGCTGACATCACCCTCAGCCCTGGGTGGAGCAAGAATATTGACACTGTATTGTCACAGTGTGTTTGCACTTTCCAGAAGTTCTAGATAGTACATATTGTATATTGATAGTACTATTGCTTTGTTTATGTATTTGAGATAAAGGCTTCAAACCTGAGAATATATATTTGAATACAATGTTAGAACATTTTCTGTACATGTGTTAAGGAGCTTTTACGTCAACGTGCATCTCACTGGGTCATCAGTTCTAGTACTTACCTGACAGTGTCTCTGTTTGCTACTTTATTTTCCCAATTTGATATGTACTCTATGATGTTTGGTATTTAGAGGTGAGCTCTGAGTTTAAAAGCTGTACCATAAGGCAGGATGTCAGTTGTTGGTGTGACTGGAAGTACTTGCATCAATAAAAGAACATGTTGCTCCTTTTGCGTGCTTGTGTCTGCTCTCGGGCACAGCTGGGAAGGCTGGGCGGCTCTGCTATTGCGGGGGACATGGGGAGGAGGCTGAGGTGGCTGGGGGCTCTTACACCCCTCAAGGAAACCAGGGCACTCATCTACACAACACGCTGTCAAAGAAACTGTTGTACAAATGGTGTGTTCTAGGTCTATTTTCCTCAAAGATCCAAAATGATGTCACCAAGCTGCTGTATTGCATGGAAAATATTAAACAGAAAAATATTTAACAGCATAAGAGACATGGGGATACAACATGTTGAACATATGTTATCAGTTATAGAAGGAGAGAGAATTAGCTGAAAATCTTTCAGAACTGATAAAAAAAAAATAATGTTCCACAAAGGAGCACAGGGAATCTTAAGCAGGATCAGTAAAAAATAAATTTGCACAGACATATCACACTGACACAGAACAGAGATAATGGGATCTTAAAGAAAGCCAGGAAAAAGAAAGTTGATTATCTTCAAAGGACTGGCAACTGTCTTAAGGAAAGAAATAATCCTGCTGGAAGACAGTGGATTAATAACATAAATTTACTAAAATTTCCTAACAGAGAATTCTACCAAATTCTTCAAAAAGTACTTTGAGGTATTTACAAGCTAAAATGGAATTTGCAATCACAAAAAAATTCTAAAGCATGACTCTTGATTCCTAACTGCACATTATTGTCAAAGAATTATTTTTAGTTACAGGATAGATCTAAATAGGAAAGGCAAGAAATACAATAAAACATCGAAAAGAAAACATGAACATTTTTTATTTGGGGGTAAACAAAGATTTCATAAATTTGGACACCAAAATCACAAGTCATAAAAGAAAGGAAATTGATAAAGTGGACAGTATTAAAGATCTTTTGGGATTCACCCACCCATTGTAATAAAGTGGTAAGGACCACCTCCTCCCCTAAAAACAGCTATAAGACAAGTAATATTTGCTCAAGGGGAGACTCAGAAGTTTCTCCATAGAGTCCCATGGTACCAAAATGCCAGGGGTTCAGGCCCTGTCTCCCAGCCTGGAATGGATCCCAGGCTGCAATGGCAGCGCCGAGCCCCAGCCTCTAGACCACCATGGTGTCTCCTGAAGCTATAGCCGTAACTTTGCTGACACTCAGGCAACCAAGCAAAAAGAGGCAGACTTGTTTAAAGAGAAGAAAAAGTTTACTGCAAAAAGGAACAGAAACAAAGTGGGACTCCCAGGCCAGGGGAACCAAGCCAGGAAAGGGCAAGGAAGCTGAAGTGAAGTCATAGCTCATGGAATATAGACCTTCTTCCCATATTATGCTAAAGCTCCACCAATCTCTTTGTGATAGGTTAGTTCTCGGTGGTCTCACTTACCTTAATGCCTTAATGTCTCTGTGCCCAGAACTGAGTCTCTGTGTCCCAGCCATTCTCTTAGCATAATTTTATCACCCTTGTTCCAGAATGTCCTGTTGCCCCTGGTCTGAGGGGTGTTTGACTAGACTCCATTGGAACTGGTTGCCCTTATCTCTGGAGCCCTCCTTAACTCTCCTGAAGTCCCTGCCTGCACTGCCCCTGAAGTTGCATAATTATCCTGACTTGCCCTAGGACTCACCAGGACTTTCCTGTGAAGAATTAAGGTTGGTGGCTGCTGAAGAGTGGGAGGAGGCCAAGGGGAGATGGAGAGTGGCTAGGAGAGCAGATACCCAGGCCAGCAGAGTCAGCAAGGCGTCACCATTCATGCCACAGTGGGGGCACCCGGGGTCATTGTGAACTTCCCGTGGAGAAACCTCTGCAGAAAGGGAGTGCAGTCATACATGGGAGTGCAGTCTACCTTGGACACTGGGAATTCTGTGACTGGTGATGGTAAAGGAAAACAATCCCCCAGCCCCTATCACAGAAGTAAGAGATCAAAGAATTGCCAATCTGGCAAGGCTCCATTAGCAGAGAGATGGGTAAATGAACTCACTAATCCCTTGGAAAGTGTCAAGCAGGTGTGAAGAGTTTGTAGCCTGGGTCCCTTGGAGGCAGCTCAGCTGAAGTGGAGAAGCCAGTTGCTGTGGTGGCCAGTCTACCACCACACCCAGACAAGGGGGCGTACACCTTGCTCTGGCACCTTCTGCTAAACTCAACTGAGTCCCAGTGTGGAGCTTTGTGCGCCAGAGCTAGGCCCCCCGGCCCCGCCTCCCTCCCCCGAGCCCCCCCCTCCAGATTCAAGTGTTCAAGAACATGTTCTGTGGCAGAAAGGAGCAGCAGAGGCAAAGTGGAAAGTTAGGACAACTGAAGCACTAAATTAATCTTGCTTGGAGGGAGAGGAGCCAGAGGAGATCAACTTCACTCCTTGACAAAACTGAGATTGAGTACTTAAGCTCCAGACTCCCTTCCTGCCCCCACCTCACTCCAAGCTAAACCAAGAAGAGAAACAAAGCTAAACCTCTAGCACTCTCACCACCAAAAAAGCAAATAAGGTAACACACATGCCTAGGAAGCAAAGGCTAGCTGAACACAGGATGGGAAAGCAAAAGGAGAACAGAAGTTCTGGGACAAATATAAAGAGTACAAAAATAGACTCAGTCTGTCAGATAAAGATTTTAAAACAACTATATAAAAAATGCTAAATGAACTCTAGGCAGGTTAGTCAAGGCAGGTAGGCAGTTGTAAATTCTTTGAAAGGAGATCCAAGAACTAAGAGTTCACCAATGAAAATATCTAAAAGGATACATACCACACAAGACTGAATAACATGAAGACAAATGTAGAAGGTGATTTAAATAGAATTAAACTGGCAGAAGGATTTCAGAAATAGAAGACTGATGTGTACAAATAACTCAGTTAAAAAAAGAGAAATAAGACTTAGGAGAAAAAAGGAAACTGAGAAGTATCAGACTCATAAACATAAAAACAATGGGTATTCCAGAAGGTGAAGAGAATAGAAGGGAGTAGAAACCTTATTCAAGTGAATAATAACTGAGAATTTCCCAAATCTAAGGAATGAATTAAGTATAGATGTCAGGAATCAGAGAACACTGGCATTTCTAAATGCAAAACGACTTAAACTATGATCTACCATTGTTAAATTATCAAAATTCAAAGGTAAAAAAATTCCAAAAAGCCAGGACAAAAAAGATAATTTACAAAGGTACCCAAGTTAGGCTCTTCTCGCAAATCGCCCCAAACACTCTCCAGGCAAGAAGAGAATTTATACCTATCTGCCTTTGACCTTCCGGGAGTTCATTTAACATTTCTCATATAGTTGTTTTAAAGTATTTTTGTACCCTTTATGTTTTCAAGGAAATTGGGAAACTTTAAAATTTATTATTCTTTGGGCCCTCCTTGGTGGTGCTGTGGGTTAAAGCACAGAACTAAGAAGCTAAAGCCACTTCAGCATGAGTTCAATCCCCACCCCGGAGGTGACCCACACGGCACAGCAGACCTCTCCTGACCTGCTCACTGCTCCCCTCAGCAGTGTACTTTTGTCAGTCGGCCCGTTCTGTTCCCACTGTCTCTGGTGAATCCTTTCACCATCCCTGCAACTCTGGCCTGTATGCCAGTTCTGTTTGCATAAATAAATAAACCTTTAAAAAAATATTTTTTTAAAAGAAAAAAATTACTATTTTTAAACGTTTATTCATTTATGCAGACAGAACTGGGGTACAGGCTAGAGGTGCAGGGGTGGTGAGAGGATTCACAGCAACAGAGTGGAGAGCAGAACAGGTAGATTGACGGAAAAACACTGCTGAGGGGAGCAGTGGTGAGACAGAAGAGGTCTGCTGTGTCATTGGGTCAGCTCCACGGTTGGGGATTGAGCTCCTGCTGAAGCAGCTGTGGCTAGCTTTACAGTGTTGCACTTTAACCCAGTGTGCCATCAAGGAGAGCCCACAGCTATAAAATTTATTTAGGATCACAAATTGTTCTGAATAGTGAAAACAATCCTGATAGAAATGAAAGCATATGAATGCATCATACTTCCTGACTCCAAACTATTACATAATAACAGTGATCAAAGCAGCATGGTATTGGAACAAAAACAAACTCAAGTGAATAGGACAAAAAGCCCAGAGGTACACACACACAGATAACGGACAGTTAATCTTTGACAAAGGAGCCACAGCTAAACGAATGAAGACAGCCTCTTTAACAAATGGTGATGGGAAACAGATGGCCACAGTCAAATAATAAATAAAACTACAACCCATTTTTAACTGCTTACACAAAAACTGAATTAACATCTGTATATAAGAACTGAAACCATAAAATATTTGAAAGAAAATATAGGGAATCCATTATAGGACACCTACCACAAAGATGTTTGGTCACTCAACTCCAAGGGCAAAGGAAAAATAAACAAGCTTTTGAACCTCAAAAAAGCCATCGCAAAAACAAAAAAAGCAATGGGAAAAACATATCTTCACCTCACACATCTGACAGAGGGTTAATTTCCCAAATATGCAAATTACTTACACAATTTAACAACAAATATAGACAATCCAACCAAATAAGGGCAAACACCTAAACAGACATTTTTTAAAAGGAGACCTTCAGAGGACTTACATGAAAAATGATTCAACACCACTTATACAGGAAATGCAAATTAAAACCACAATGAGGGCCCTCCCTGGTGGTGCAACGGTTAAAGTGCAGCACTATGAAACTATCCGCAGCCACTGCAGCACAGACTAGATCTCCGACCAGGAAGTGACCCACATGGCACAGTAGAACTCTGTCTTGCCCACTGCTCCCTTCAACAGTGTATTTTTTAAATTTATTTTTATGTATCTATTTCCATTATTCATTTTATAACAATGTTTACCTCCCCCCTCCCATCACACCACAGCCCCCTACATTCCTCTCTCCTTCTGATCTCCCTCCCCTGTAGATCTCTCTGGTTTATAATTGTGTTTGTTTCTGTACTAGTTTGTATTCTAATAACAATATACCCTTTCCCCCTGTCCCCCATCTTACTTGGTTTCTTAAATTCCTCCTATGAGTGAAACCATTCAATATTTTCCTTTTTCACTGTGCATAATCCCTTCCAGCTTCATACATGTTGCTGTGAATGGTATGAGTTTATCTTTTTTGATTACAGAGTAGTATCCCATTGTGTATATATCCCAAATCTTCTTGATCCAATCATCTAGTTTTGGGAATTTGGGTTGTTTCCAGGATATACCTGTTTTACGCAGTGCTGTGATAAACATAGGGGTGCATGTATCTTTTTTTTTTTAAAGATTTATTTATTTATTTGTGCATACAGAACTGGGGTACAGGCCAGAGGCTCAGGGGCGGTGAGAGGCTTCACCAGAGACAGAGTGGGGAGCAGAACAGGCAGATCTACGAAGTACACTGCTGAGGGGAGCAGCGGGCGGGTCAGGAGAGGTCTGGCTCGCCATGTGGTCTCCTCCGGGGCAGGCGGCAGGCAGGAATCGAACTCATGCGGAAGTGGCTTCAGATTCTCAGTACTGTGCTTTAACCCGCTGCGCCACCGGGGAGGGCCGCATGTATCTTTTTGACTAATGTTTTTGTGTCCTTTAGGAGATGCCTAGAGTGAAATTGCTGGGCTGTATGGTAGCTCCATTTTTATTAGTTTGAGGAATCTCCATACAGCTTTTCATAGTGGTTGTACCAGTTTACAGACCCATCAGCAATGTAGGAGAGTTCCTTTTTTACTGCATCCTCACCAACATTTGTTTGATATGTGCCATTCTCACTAGTGTTAGATGGTATCTCATTGTGGTTTTGATTTGCATTTCCCCGATTATGAGGGATGTTGAACACTTTTTCATATGCTTGTTGGCTATTTCCCTCAGCACTGTATTTCAGTCAGTCTGCCTATTCTGCTCCCTACTCTGTCTCTGGTGAATCTTCTCATCCCCTCCATGTGTGGCCTATACCCCAGTTCTTGTATGTATAAATAAATCTTTGGAAAACAAAACAAACCAAACCATAATGAGATACTATTTCACCCCTGAAAGAATGGCCACATTGTCAAAAAAGAATGGAAACTTCAAAAGTTGGTGAGGATATGTAGGAAAAGGAACGCTCATCTCCGGTAGGTGGGAATGTAAGCCAGTATACCCTCTGTGAAAAGTTTTATTCAGAAAATAAAAATAGAAATGCCATGTGATCCAGCAATACCTTTGATGAATATCTTCTCACCAAATATGAAAACTTTAATATGAAAAGGTCTACGCAGCCCTATATTTGTAACAGTATTGTCTACAATTTCCAAGTCACAGAACTAAACTAAATGCTCACCCACAGGCAAATGATAAAGAAATTTTGGAATATACACTCAGTAGAATACTATACAGATAATTAAAGAAGATAAAATAATATCTTTTGGGACAAGATGGACAGACCTCAGGTGATCTTAAGTGAAATAAGCCAGAAAGTGAAAGAATATATAAGCTGATTTTGCTCATCTGTGAAATATAAACCACCAAGAAAAAAAAAACACACACAGGTAAAGTACAGCAGGAATAAACCTTGGACCTAGTGAAAGACTGGCTATTAAAGGAATTTATTATTCTTTGGGCCCTCCTTGGTGGTGCT
>NW_004567112.1:55708060-55746607 GCF_000260355.1 Condylura cristata
AAAAAAAATGTAATCACAAAAGGAAAATTTTAAAAACTAAGCCTTTTGCATATTTGTTTTTAAAAGATGTATCTTGCATATAAGAGATGGGGTGTAGGCCAGAGGTGGGAAGTTTGGGTGGGTAGATGAGAGGATTCACAGAGACCAGGGGGATTAACTGAAATATACTGCTGAGCAGAGCAGCCAGGAGAGGTTTACCAAGCCATGTGGGTCAGGCCCCAGACTGGGTATTGAACAGGCGCTGAGGTAGCTGCTAATAGCTTCATAGAGCTGAAACTTAAACCCTTGGCCCACCAGGTGGCCCAGAATTTTGTTTATTAATAGTAACATTAAGAGGGAGAAGTTCCCTGCTGAGATGTTTCAATATAAAAAAAAGACAAAAGACCCAGAATATAAAAGTAATTCCTACAAGTCAATTAAAAAAGAAGATAAACATCAATTAAAAGAAGGAAAAACTGGGCCCTCCCTGGTGGTGCAGCAGGTTAAAGCACATCACTAAGAAGCTAAAGCCACTTCAGCATGAGTTCAATCCCCGCCCCAAAGGTAATCCACATGGCGCGGCAGACCTCTCCTGACCAGCCCACTGCTCCCCTCAGCAGTGTACTTCATTAGTCAGCCTGTATTGCTCCCCACTTTCTCTGGTGAATCCTTTTACCAGCCCTGCACCTCTGGCCTGTACCCCAGCTCTGTATGCATAAATAAATAAATCTTAAAAAAAAATCTTTAAAAAAAACAAAAAACTTTTATAAGCATCTCATAAGAAATCAAATGGGCAATAAGCATAGGAAAAGATACATTTCCCTAATGGTAAACTAAACTCAAAATGAGATAAATGCACATAGCAAAAAGAAATGAGTCTACATTAAAAACACTGTGTTGGTAAAAGTAGCAATAAAGAACTGATCACAAAAATATACAGAGAACTGACGAAACTCAACAAAAATAAACAACCCCATCAAAAAATGGGCAGTAGAGCTAAAAAAACACTTCTCCAAAGAGGAACTGCAGATGGCCAACAGGCATATGAAAAAATGTTCAACATCACTCGTAATAAGGGAGATGCAAATTAAAACCACAATGAGATACCACCTCACCTCAGTGAGAATGGCACATCTTCAAACAACTAGCAACAACAAATGTTGGCGAGAATGTGGAGAAAAAGGAACTCTCCTGCACTGCTGGTGGGAATGCAAACTAGTACAACCACTATGGAAAACTGTTTGGAGGTTCCTCAAACTGCTAAACATGGAGCTTCCCTACGACCCAGCAATCCCACTCCTAGGTATCTACCCAAAAGACACAAAAACACTGATTGAAAAAGATACCTGTACCCCATCTTTATTGCTGCTTTATTTACAATTGGAAAAACATGGAAGCAGCCCAAATGCCCAAAAGTAGATGACTGGATTAGAAAGATGTGGTACATATATACAATGGAATATTACTCAGCAACCAAAAAAGAGAAACACATGTCTTTTGCAGCAACTTGGATGGAGCTGGAAAAGATCATGCTTAGTGAGATAAGCCAGAAAGAGAAAGAAAAATACCGGATGGTTTCACTCATAGCAGGAGTATAATGGAACAGGCAAGAAAATAACAAAAATAATGAACAACCATATACCATATACAGAGACATTTTGTAGGGGTGGAGTAGGGAATGGGATCAAAAATGGGGGGGGAGGAGGGAAATGCACGGGACTATGGTGGTGGCACACGGGTGATTTGGTGATGGGAAACCCGTGGGGATTACAATCGAGATGGAAAAAAAAAATGTGCAAAATGATGTAAAAATAAACTTTTGTAATAAAAAAAAAACAAAAAGCAAAAAACAAAAACCCACTGTGTTGGAGGGTAGTAAAGTGAAAGAATATTTTATGTGGCTGGTAGGGGTCAAGATTAGAAAGATATTAAAAAATTTGCCACTCTAGCAAAGGTAATCAAGAAAAAACAATATACACAAATAAAAAGAATGAAACAGGCTATCATAAATTTTGTCATATAAATTACAGGTAAGAGGGTATTTCAAGAAACTTTATATAGTTCATCTAAATTTTAAAAAATATCCTTGCAAATTTAAAGAAAACGGCAATTTGTCTAAAATAATTCAATTAGACTCTAGAATAAATAAAAAACAGAAGTTATAAAATCATTAAACAGAATCAATGTAAGTAGCACACCTATTTAAAAAGTTCGTGCCCAGAAGGCTTTCAGGCAGTTCGCTAAATACTCACAGAAGAAATAGTTCCAGTCTTAAACAAACTTTTCTAGAAACCTAATAGGAGGTCTAGAAACCTGTGACTTACTTTTTAAGTTCAGTAACCTTAGCCCAAAGGTGAAAAAGCCCAAAAGCCCAAAGGTGAAAGAGGAAAGTTGTTGAAAAATGCCTGAAATACATAAATATCCAAATATGTAACATGAATACATTTGCAGATAGGTAAATGAATATGTGTGTGTGTGTATGCAAACCAAATCCAGGATTTGTACAAGAATAATACATCATTACTCCAGAGAGCAAGGGCTCTTGGGAGAATCAATTAACTCAATGGATCAATTTAACACATTAAAGATGGGGAAACAATCATATGATTATTTCAACAGATATAGTAAGAGTACTTGATAAATACTCTCAAGCATGGCAAAAGCTTGCCAAGTATTGATAGAAGGGAGCTGTTAACGTGATAAAGAGCACTTAAAAACACCTCAGGCAAATATCATACTTACTCTTGAGACCAGAAACTTAAGCAGGAAGCCCCCATTATCACTTCCAAATAACACTGCATGAGAAATCCTAACAAGCACAGTAGAGCAATACAAGTAAATTCAGTTTATAAAAAATGAGAAAGTAAATTTCTTACTCAGTTGTATGATGGTATAAACAAAATGTACAAAAGAGAAAAGTGCATTAAGAGGTTTTGGCAAAGTTGTGGAACACAAAAATGAACACACAAGCATCATTTTATTTCTAAACAACAGCAACAGACAATAAAAATAAATAAAAGACAGTTACCATGGCATAAAAAATAAAGTGTCTTGGAAATATTTGAAAAATAATACATGTAAGTCCACTTTGTGAGAAAGAACTTAACTGAAAGGTACTATAGACATAAATAGCTATGCCATGTAATAAGATTGGAAGATTCCTTAGTAGAAAGGTGTAAATTTTGCCCAAAGTGATCTTATAGATTCACTGAAATTCCAATTAAATCCATAAACATTTTTGTGAAGTTTAAGCTTATTCTAAAATTTATAATGAAAACACAAAGGCTACAAACAGCTATGACAATCTTCAAGAACATGGTGAGTGAACTACAACTCAGAATTTAGATCATGATGTAACAGCATGGTGAGAGATTAAAAAGCCTACTCAAACTGAGGAGAGAACCTAGAATTGGACAGCTGATGGATGTAGAGTGCTTTTGTACATCAGTGGGTAAAATTTGGACTTTATAGTAAAGGTGATGCTGGAAAAAAGTGAAATGCAACCCTTATCTCATGTCAATCACAAAAATCTCTTTCACTTAGGTTAAAAATAAAGCTATCTATGATGTATCCAGAAAAAAACATGGAACAAGAGCTATAAGACATCTTGACCTATTTTGAGATAAGTCAATAAAAAGTAAAATACATAAAGAAAAATGATTACCTATATTAACTTTTATTCATCAAAATGTACCATCAAAAATGGTAAAAATACAAGCCACATCCTGGGAGAACTTATTTGCAAACATTTAACCAATAAGAATTGGCATCCCAAATATGTGAAATATCCCTATAAACTGATAAAAATGGACAAAAAAGACTGGAAATGTAAATATTATAACTGCAATTCATGGTTAAAGTCCATCAACTTAGCAAGAATCACCTGGTAAAAGCAGGCACTGCCACGGAAGCAGTGAACTCTCTCCAACTGTTAGAGGCAGTCCACAAACAATGCTTTAGCATTATTAATCTTAGAGAAATCCTGCAGATTTGTAAGACAGTAGAACAGTATTTATGACAACACTGCTTGTGAGAGCAAAAGTAACAAAAAAATTACAAACAACCCAAATATCTATGAACAGTAAATATTGTAGTATACAGATACAGAACACATATAAAAATGAATTTAACTGTAACATGGGTGAACCTCAAAAACATTACTGAATGAATGTTAGGGCTATATAATGAAATACTATTCATAAAATTCAAAACCAGGCAAAACCAAACAATCTATTGGATAGAGAAATATATACAGTTGGGAAAACTGAAGAAAAACAGTGAAAAAAACAGAAAATTTTCACAAAAATCAGAATAGTGACTATTCTAAAAAATGTAGGCATGATTTTTGCCAAATCAAGCAATTTCTGGATCTAGCCAAAGTCAGAGCAGGAGGGTATGTAGTAGAGAAGAGGTTTTTGACAGGTCATGTTCTACATGTTAATCTGGTAGCGAGTGCACTGGGTGTTTGCTTTATTACAAGAGACACAATTATAAGTTATATATCTTTCTTTTTTAGGATATTTTACAACAAAAAAATTTATCACATTTTTTAAACTTTGGGTAATAGAATACTTTATTGGTACCATTTAATGTCAAAAACAATATGTCCATTGCTTAGCTTCCATCTTTAAATGAAAAACTAGTTTAATATAGCAGATCACTTGATTCAACTATCAAGAAAATAAGATGCAGCTTACCTTTGCAAATAACTTAAGTACCATAATCCACTGTCCTTCATAATAAATAAGTGTATATAAAAGAAGACAATGGTCTGAGTAAGTTTGCAGAGACCATATTATACATCTTAAACTGACAAGCCTAAGTGCTACCTATCCCAACTTAAAAACAGTAAGAACAATTAGGAGTTATTGTCAAATTGAATTAATATAGCACCAAGAATTTGGGATTTGAAAGATTTTAGACAATGTGATTTACTGAGCAAAAAGGAAAATGATTTTTCTTTTGTGAATTGTCAGGGGCTTATATATGAGCAGAAAGTCTTCACTATAAGTCTTTTTTAAAAGACAAAGTTTCATAAAATTGTGCATGTCTTTCACCAAGTCTCTGATTTCTGTATTTAGCGATTAACCCTATGGTAAAAGTTCCATGTGTGATAAATAATAGAATTCTATCTGAATATAATTTCGTATTTATCTTGTCTCATTAGTTTACACCTCAATTAAAACATTATTCTATCTGCAAGTAATATACTTCTCTAAAATATTCTATAATCAGATTTCCATTCAGATCACAAGTGTGATCTTATGCTGTCTACATCTCATTAAATCACTTTCCTCCATTCAGGGAAACTCTCAACTCAAAGTATTACAGTAATGCAAATACAAATGTAGCATATATTAACATATTAGAAAACAGGATAATAAATATATGTGGATCCATGCTAAATGAAATAATACAAAGCAAAAACCCACACATCACCATGCTATGCTCGTCTAATCTAAACCCCCAAAAGAAAGGCCCTGATACAGCCCCGGTTCATGTAAACTGATGCTCCTCAGACACCCCCGTGTCCTGTATTCCAATATAATTAAATGTTCTTTTAAAGACATGCCATGCTTACTTGTTTGTTCAAAACAGTCCACAATAACTTTGACTACTACTCCTGAACAAGATGATAAATAGTAAACATTGTATTTGTAATCAAGTCACAGATTCTAACCTAAGTACTTCCTATATTTTACCCTTTTGCTTAAAAACACGTAGGGGGTTGAGCAACATTAAGTAAGGGGCTGGCTTTTATTTCTGCCTTCTCGTAATTGGTGGGATTTTAGACGTGTCAATTAATTATCCTCTACTTCAATATAAAAGGTTTGTTTAAGCAACTGACTGAAGATCAAGTATGTTGTCTCAGTGATCAGCAGGTGAAGAACCCTTGTGCAAACACTTCAACTGGTTTCATGAAAAAGATGCTCCTGACCTACCATTAGTACAACACATTCCACTCCTCAGCCCAGAGGCAACCAGGACACGGGCAGAATGTGGGTGCCAGGGAGAAACTCTCAAAACTGTTTTAGGGCAGATTTTGATTTCTCAGTTCTAATGCAGTGGTCTCAAAAACAGACTGCATTGAAACATTTACTCCTTCTCATCAAGTCAAACCCTTGAAGAGAAGTAATGTCAGAAAGAACACAAAAGGTAACATGTCTTCTCTGAAAGAGGCACTGCATCTGGGATTGGAATTAAGGCTAAATAAATAGTGCTGGTTTGTGGTTCAGACTAATGTGTAAAGGATGTTAACCAACAGTTTCACTATTTGTCCTATATGCCTGCTTGTGAAGATGCGTCTCTATCTCCTCCCTGAAAACCAGCATTCCCAGGTGCGAGTGAGAGGCCTCATTCATGGCTTTGGACTGGATGCACATGCGGTACTGCTCAGGGGTCAGCTCATCAGCACAGCGCTTCTCATGCCATAGGTGGAAGAGACCAGGAACTGGAGTCCGAATCACAATCAGATCACCGTGTAAGTATTTTCGATAAAGGTGAACATCTTCTCCACCCCAGCCTTTTACTTCCATGTCAAATCCACCTGTAGGATCAAAAGAGACACTGTACATAATTGCTGCCTGGCAGTCAAAGCACACTGAAAACATTCAAATACTAAGCTTCAAATGAGATTGCAAATACAGCCCAAAGACCTCTGATTTGCAGAATGAGGTACTGGTTGAAGACATTACCATTTAAGATCTCAACATCTGTTGAAAGAGTATCAAAATGAAATTATTTAAGAACACTTTGAAAACTCCAAATTTCTATAGAAAACTACAGAAATCAAATAAAGTAGAAGAAAAGACAAATCATTCATAATCTCATAACCATTAAAATCTTAGGTTTCTTCTCCTCTCCTTTGAAACGTTAAGCTTTCCTGGATTACAGAAAACTTCACTGAGGAGAAAGCAAAGGAAAAGGTCATGTTGTAGATACAAATTTAAGAATGGGCTCACAGATGATTTAAAACTAAAGAAATGGATGAAATTACTGAAGGCGTGTGGAAGGAAAAAAGGACCAGGGCTAAATGCTAAAAAAATGCCCCTATCTAGAGATTAAACAGAGCCAAAGAAAGAGAAGTCTTCTTATAAATAAGCAAAAGATAAGCACATGAAACAGAAAAGATCCCAGAGGAGGGAAAATGTCCAGAGAATGTACTATCACAGTACTCAAGTGAAGAAAGCATCTTGAGGTAGAACTGGTCAAGTGTGTGCTGCTCAACCAGGAGTTTAAAAAGAACTAAGAAGACCTGGCAACATAAAAGTCACTTTTAATCTCACCTAGAACAACTGTGGTGGAGCGATATGACAGAAGGCTAACTGGAATAAGTAGACACATGAAATGGGACATAAATATGAGACTATTTTAAAATTGGCTTAAGTTGAACAACCACCTATTTCAAGAATCACGGAGAACAAAAACATTTGGAGTTTTGAAGATCTAGAAACCATTTCTAAGAAGAATTAATTCTTTACTTAAGAGCTGGGTTTCCAAATTATGTCATCTGTCAAATTTTAATTCTATGCCACTTTATTTCATTCACAGGATGACAATAATTCTAAAATCACTGAAAAAGTATTACTTCAAACAGTTAGCTTTATTAAATACTATGTTGATACATTCTTCCTCATAGATATGAATTAGCCAAACATTAGAAGTGATATAGGTATTTAAAATAAACAGGGGACTTCTGGCTTATGTCCTAACAAGTAAAAAGCTGAACAAATTGAAAAATCAATATCGCTTCTCAGATCTCTCAGAGAAGTAAAGTCACTGAGAAAACTGCTATCCCTAAAGGTGGAGAGAGAAAGAAGCAGACAAGAGAGAAATACAACAAAAACTTGAGTAAAAAATTCTGGGATGAGAGGACCACTGTCAGAGTAGGAAAATCTGAGCTATAATTGATGAATTCCTTGCTAGAGGCTCAGGGAATAAGTTTGAGAGTGAAAATTTGATTGGGGGAGGGTCTACTTTTGTAATTTCATCTAGGAGTGATACCAGGTTTTAGAGTGAAGATCGAGTGAAGACTGGAGAAAAGAGTCCCCTAAAATTCCTATGGAGGGAGGGCTAAGTAACCATTTTGAAATACACTGGAGCATTCTGTTCCTAAGGAGGTGTGCCTCAAAAATAACTATTTACTACCGCCTAACCTATCCAGGGAAAGGGATATAATCAATTCCAGTCCATTCTAGTCACCCTGTCCCATCTGAGATGGGGGGCAGTATCAGAGAAATACTAGTGAAATTCATGGTCCAGATATACAGACTCATTAAAGAACTGAGAGGTAATCACAGGACCACAGGATATATTTATTTCCCTCCCCTTATACCTGATCACCCCATTACTATCTATGATAGTTTCCTTAAACCTAAGGCATCATATTTAGCCATTAAAAATGAAAAAAAAAAATGAAAAAAAAATAGTTTGAAGAAACAGAACAAGCTTTGAACCAAACTCAGACATGGCAGGGACAATGAAATGATCAGCATAGGAGTTCACAACGACTGTAAGCTAAGGGGTCTAAGTGAACAACACTGTAAGAACAGATGAGTAAGCAAAAGATCCTAAGAAAGACTAAAAAAGAAATGCTTTTGCATTTTACATTGATAGACCAATGTATTTTTGCACTGATAGACCAATGTAATAGAAATGAAGAATGCCTTCAAGAAGCTTACTTGTAGGCTGGTCTTGCTGGAGGAAAGAAACTCTGAGCTTGAGGACATGTCTATAGATATTTCCAAAACCATAAATGCAAGCAAAGAGAAAGAAAACTGGAAAAACAATAAACCAGGACAAACCATTTAAGAACTTCAGAACGAATATGCCAGAGAGAGAAGAAAGGAAGGAATGGAAGCTCCAAATAAGAGGCTAAATTCCAAATAAGTAGTGCAGAGAAGGCAAAGTCTCCTTTTCTCAGTCAGCTCACATTCACTGAGTACAGGCTTCACCCCAGATGCACTTGTCAAGAAGTGGGACCTAGTGCCTTTACCCAGGTGACTGGGTGTCATTCTGAGAGAAATGTACATACAGTTGATAACAGTAGAGAAATACAAATCACTTCCTGCACTGAAGAGACATTCTGTCCCTTCTATAAGCCTAATAAACCTTGATTTCTAACATCTTCATTTTCCTTGCATTCTGAGGACAAATGGTCTTGCTGCAAAGGAAAAAAAAAACCCTTGAGAACAAAGCCAAGGACAGAACTTTGCAAAGAAAACATCAGAACTGTAGAGCATCAAAAGGTAACAAAAATAAGCTGTTGTCAACCAAGTCACTGGACACTTATGTTACAGGCACGGGTACACTGACCTTAACTACCTACCTTCTTTCACATGCTTGTAACTCTAGTTAATACCACTACACTTTGCTGTAAGCAGGATGACACTCTTTCACACTCTAGTCTTCTACCCTTCTCATTTGTCAACAAATAAAGCTACTTTTCTTTGCCTCAAAGTACCAGCAATTTTCAGTATCACTATCTCTAACCCAAGCTCTCGAGTAGAGACTCAGAAATTTGATGAACACAACAAACAGCAACACAACAAAGTTCTTTCCAAAGGAACTGATTTAATTTTAATAAGGTATAGAGAAGTACAAACCAAAGGCGGCTCTTAAAAATAATGGACACTTGGGACCCTCCCTGGTGGCACAATGGGTTAAAGAGCAGCACTATGAGCTTGACGCAGCTGCTTCAGCACAAGTTCGATTCCCAGCCAGGAAAGTGACCCACATGGCCTGGCAGACCTTTCCTGTCTTGCCCGCTGCTTCCCTCAGCAGTATACTTCATAGGTCTGCCTGTTCTGCTCCCCACTTTGTCTCTGGTGGATCTTCTTACCGCCCCTGCACCTATGGCCTGTACCTCAGTTCTGTATGTATGCATAAATAAATGTTTTTTTTTTTTAAAAAAAGGACATTTGGTAAATAAGTAACAAGCTAGAACACAGACCAACTAGTTTACAGAGAAACAGGGAAGAGCACCTGGGGCCCAAAGGAACTTCAAAGACTTGCCTCAAAAACTACCCTGTCCTGTGAAAGGATCTAATTAATTTATGCCTTAGAGCATTATCAAAAACGAGAGTAAACAGCAAATGATGAATATACCCTAATAGATGGGAGTAATACCAACTGAGGCAAGCAAAGAGACAAAGAGAGACCTCCCAGGATGACTGTACGCAAGGCTTCAGGAGTGACATGAAAGGCTTCATGTTGCTGGCCGTGATATTATAATTCACTCAAATGTAAAACCAACAGATAACCAACATTAAAGCTAAACTAAAGCCCTTGAGGTGGGGGACATCAATAGCCAGAAATACCAAAATATGTTGCCTAAGCTGTCCAATATTTACAAAAAAGTATGACGAATGTAAATAAAAAAATGTGGTTAAAGCACAGCATTGAGAAGCTAAACCACTTCAGCATGAGTTTAATCCCTGCCCTGGAGGTGACCTACATGGCGCAGCAAATCTCTCCTGACCTGCCCACTGTTCCCCTTAGCAGTGTACTTTGTCAGTTGACCTGTTCTGCTCCCCACTCTGTCTCTGGTGAATCCTCTCACCAGCCCTGCACCTCTGGCCTGTACCCCAGTTCTGTATGCATAAACAAATAAATATTAAAAAAAAAAAAAAAGTGTGGCCCATGTACCAGGAAACAAGTGGAAAAAAGAAAATGCTTATGAGAAGATCTAGGATGTTGGTTTTAACAAAATTTATGAAGTAGTTATTGTAAATATTGTAAATTATTTTTTAAAAATTTTAAGAATAAAAAAATCATGCATAAAGATGTAAAACAAGGTAAGATAATGTTTCAAGTGGAACATATTAATAACGAGACAAATATTTTACATACATACATAAATATGTATGGTTTATACACACACACACACATATATAACGGGAGTCTGAAGTTAATATGTACAAGAATTCAAACTGAAAATTCATAGGAGCAGCTCAACAGATTTGAATTAACAAAAGAATCAGTAACTTGTAGATCAACTGTCTTCATGCAACTCATAGAACAGACAGAAAAGAATGAAAAAAAATGAATGTGGTCTCAGAGAAACGTGAGAGACCATTAACTTTATCAAAATATATTTAATGTAGTTATGAGGAGAAACAGAAAGGAACGTGAGAAACAAGAGACACCAGAAGGCAGTGATGTCATCACTTTATTGAGCAAGAAATTGGGAAATGGGCATTAGTTTCATTTAAGTCTTTTTTATTGTAACTGGCTTATTTTCAACTATTCAAGTGTTACAATTGTCTCATCAAATAGAAAATATCAATAATGAGAAAGAAATACTAAAATATTATGTTAAACAGAAAAGATGGCAGAATTTTAAAAATGGCTGACTTAAAAATGAATATAAATAAACCAAAATATACATTATATATTCTATTAACTATATCAATACACACATGTATGTATGTAAATGTGGAATATATTCTAATATGCTATGGAAAGGTAGCAACTTAATGAACCAGGAAACGTGGAATTAAGATTTCAGCCTGCATTCTTAAATTATGCTCAAAGCTTTACTTTTGTTGGGTAAGACGGAAATAGGGTAGGACAGGAAGTTTAGAGCCAACTCTTCATTGGCTTAGGGAAGTGTTAATGACTGTGTTAAGTGACTCTAAGTCTCTCACATGAACTTCAACCAAAGAGAAAAATAATTTTTTGTATGTTTGAAATACTAGGATTTTGTATAGCAGTTCAAAGGCAGTTTCATGCCTAAATTAAAAATATGAAAAACCCTTGGATTAGGTAATCCAAGATTACTTGTAATAATCTACGAGTACAACAAAGTTATGTAAGTACCTGACACAACTGCACATAAGTCAAGTATTTTTAAAAACTAGTGTTTTGATTGTGAAGAAACAAGAAAATATTATATAATACTTTTAACGTATTACATTGTTTTTGCTATTCAAAGACAGTTATTATAAACTCATTTACCTCTCTTATCTTCAGTTAATCTCTGACATTCACAATTTAATAGAGAAACACTCAAAACTGACACCTTTAGAAAAGTGCCTTATCACGGTGCTACAGTAGATACCCAAGCATCTATCCTTAGATGTAAGGTAAACTTACCAATAGTTAGGAAATCTGATCGATACTGACAAGTCATTCCAAAACCAAAATCTCTCCAAAAGCCAGAATCCTTTTTGTGAACCTTAAGTAAAAAAAAAAACAAACTCAATTTAATCCTTCAAAAACTGGAAGTTTTAATCAATGAGACAAATTTATTTTTGAAAAGAGCATTGCTCCTTCTAATCCTTGAGATAACTAAAGATGGATCACAATAATTTAATAATTAAGTCCTTATAGGAACAACAAAAATATAATTGCATGAACAAAGAATTGAATTGAATTCAGGCCCTACAGGGTATAAAACTATAAGGTATAAACTATGATTATTAATAATTACTAACTATGATTAGTAGTAATTAATAACTATAAGGTATAAACTATGATTATTAATATGATTATTAATAAAATATGATATTATTATTATTAATGAGTCTGACCTCAAGGGGATTACATTCTAGGAGGACAGCATTTGCACAAATACCTACTGACATATATTATACCCTACAAAGTGGCACTGCAGCATCCAATCCTTTCTGATTTTGTACAGTTTTGCTCTGGTACATAGCCCTACGTAGACCATTGCTTCCAAAACACTCCTTCCATATGTAGCTTCAGATTGGATGATATCTCATTCTATACCAGTAGGAAAGTTTCATTCCACATATTGTAGGAATTGACCAACTAATAGAACTTTGACAAATTTTAGGACAACAAGCTAAAAGGGGAGTTGCTGGGAACTCTGGAAAGTAAAAGTACTCATTTCTCTGAAAGAACTGCTAGATAAGATACTTGCTCTTTTTGGATGGCATAGGGTAGGAGTGAACAGACTACAACCTGTGTGTTAAATCTGGCTTGCCGCCTGTCTTTTTAAATAATTTTACTGGAATGCAGCAATGCTCATTTATTTACAGAGTGTTCATGGGTACCGGCATGGTGCAGTGGCAGAGTTAGTTGGTACAACAGGGACAGAAGGACTCACAAAGTTTAAAATGTTTTCTATGAGGTTCTTTACAGATTGTTTGCCAATCCCTTGTGGCAGGTCCAGACATGAAGCTTGAACTGCTGCAATCATTTCCACTAAGGGAAAACCAGCTTTAAAATGAAGCTGTCAGACCAGTGAAGTTCAATGGGATAAAGAAAAAAGTTCAAGATTCTGATGATACTGAGCAACCAGGATCAAGAAAAAGGTAAAATCTGATAAACCTTTATTTTATTCACATATTCAACAAGCAATATCTAGGACCCAGGGCACAACAGTAAATAGAAGTGACAAAGTCTCTGCTATCACAGAGCCTTTGTTTTGGTGGAAAAAAGGAAAATGAATATATTCAGATGGTGATACATGCTAGGAAAAGAAATGGATGAGGAGAAAAAGCATAGCAGAGAGAAAAACCTACTTTGAAAGTAATGGCAACAAAAGGACTCTTTCAGGAGGCTATGTTTGTACAGGGACCCTAATGGAATGAGGGCATGAGTCACACAAATATCTGGAGAACATTCCTGGCAAAGAGGGCAATTTGTATTATGGCTCTGAGGCTTAGAAGTGTGCTTGGAGTGTTCGACAAACAGCAAGGAAATGACTGTGGCAAGAGCATAGAAAGCAAGGGTAAGAGTAGAATGATGATCTGGGGTCAAAAAGAGGTTACAGGTATATTATTTTTGTACTCTCTTGGCAATTATTTAGAAGGGGCCTAATATTAGGATAAGTGAGGCTAGAGGGTCTCAAGATCAGATCAAAAGGAAGTGAACATCTCACCACTTCTCTTTTCTAAGTGAAATAAACAACATACATGGAATGAGGAGTGGTGAGGTTGCTGAGAGGGGTGAAGAGAGGGACATTACGGCTGGTTTGGAGGAGGAGAGTGGGTGGGTAGGGGTAAAGAACATACTTCAGGGCAGCCTGGGACACCTGAGGCCTATATTTTAAACAGTGACATCTGTGAGGCTGGTATTACCCACTCTCTGCTGCTCTGGAACCTGGCTGACAGAGGGAGCCTCAGCCAGGTTGGGGTATTAAGAGAAAACACTAGAAGGAGTGAGCTTATAAAAGGAGGGAAGTGAGAATATAGACATGAGGAGGGTGACAGAAAGGGAAAAGAGGCACCTTATCCAAACAGCAGCATTCTAAGACAGCTTCCTTGAAGAAATAGAGTTGGAGCTTGGATCTGAAAAATAGTAAGAGTTAGTCAAGTGAAAGATGTACTGAGAGGGAGTTCCAAGTAAAAGAATAATTTGTGCAAAGTCCTGGAGATGAGAGAAAGCACTGTGATAAGGATGGAGTCAAAAGTGGAGGTGCCTATACATGCAGACCAGCACTCAGTAAAATTCTGTTAAAATACTAGGTAGTGGGCCCTCCCTGGTGGTGCAAGAGGGTTGGAGCACAGCACTGTGAAGCTGGCCGAGGTAGCTTCAATGCCAGTTTGAACCCCGGCCCTCGAGGTGACTCACATGGCACAGCAGACCTCCTGACCTGTCCACTGCTCCCCTCAGCAGTGTACTTCATAGATCTGCTTGTTGCTCCCCACTCTGTTTCTGGTGAATTCTCTCATGGTTCTGCAGAGGTGAATTCTGCACCTCTGGCCTGTATCCCAGTTCAGTTATTTATGCATAAATAAATAAAATCATTAAGAACAAAAAAACCCTAGGTAGTAAATATTCTAGGTTCTGTGAAACATAGTCTCTGTTGTAACTATTCATCTCTGCCACTGTAGTGTGAATGCAGTCATTGATAATCAATTCAATATACTGCGTTCTGATAAACTTTATGGAGATCGAAATTTGAATATTATTTAATCTTCATGAGCTATGAAGTACAATTCTTTAAAAAATATTTTTGAAACATTCTTAACTCATGGGTCATACCAAACTAGGCCACAGGCTAGACATGGCTCACAGACTACAGACTACGGACCTCTGACCTAGAGGAATCCACAAGGCCACATTAGAGAGAATCACATGTGTCTGTCATGGGATTTGGGCTTTATCCTAATCACGATGGGAATTCTCTGATGAGTAGAATCATGTGATCAGATGATGTTTTGGGATATTAACTCTGGTTGGAGTATCAAGAAAAGAGGGAAGGAGTTTGGTTAAGAGGCAACATTTCGGGCCCTCCTTGGTGGCACAGCAGGTTAAAACATAGCACAATAAAACTAAAGCCACTTCAGCAAGAGTTTGATCCCCAACACCAGGGGTGACCCACATGACACAGCAGACCTCTCCTGTTTTGCCTGCTGCTCCCCTCAGCAGTGTACTTCATCAATCTGCTCCCCACTCTGTCTCTGGTGAATCCTCTGCCCATCCCCGCACCTCTGGCCTGTACCCCAGTTCTGTAGGCATAAATAAATCTTTTTTTTTTTTAAAAAAAAGGCCAGAGGCTCAGGGGTGGAGAGAGGCTTCACCAGATACAGAGTGGGGAGCAGAATAGGCAGATCTACTAAGTACACTGCTGAGGGGAGCAGCGGGCGGGTCAGGAGAGGTCTGCCACGCCATGTGGTCACCTCCGGGGCAGGTGGGAATAGAACTCATGTGGAAGTGGCTTTAGTTTCTCAGTGATGCTCTTTAACCTGCTGGGCCACCAGGGAGGGCCAAATAAATAAATCTTAAGAAAAAAAAAAGGCAACATTTAGTTACACTCTGGATGTGGGATGCTGGTGGTTCACTACTGTGCTAGTTGGATGGATATAAAAAAGATTAGAGCACAGACGCACTGAAGTCTGTAAGTGACTGAATGAAAGAAGGATGGTGGGGAGAGGGAAGGTTCAACTGAGATGAGAGCAGACTTGGTCCTGAACAACTGGCCTAATGCCAACCCCCAAGAATGGAAGAATGGAAGCACAGGGGAAAGGGCATCCTGGAGAGGAACAGTGTGGAGCTGAATACCATGTTGCTGAGTGATCCGTATGGCAGTCATGGGGACGTCCTGCAGAGAGCAGGGACAGAAGGAATACACAGGTGGACAGAAGGAAAATACAGGTCTGAAGAAGGAGCAGATTTGAGAAGACTGGGGACAATATAAAGAGTTGCTGTCTGGAATCTGAGAACCAACTGGAAAACACAAAAAGAAACGGGCAGCACCGAGCTCTTGGCTCAAGCTAGCGATGATAAATGAGGTATGCATTTCCCTTTTCCTTAGTTTTGGGAAAGGGGAGTGAGAGGTTCTTCCCTATTTGGAATATAAAGGGTGCTGAGGGCAGGACTTTTTGCTGCTTTTAATCTGTGCTATGTCTCTAGAACCTAGAATAATGCCAGGCTCTGCATAGTAAGCTTTCAATAAATATTTGTTGAGTGATATATTTATACAGGTATGTACAACTTTTGTGGCAAAACCAAGACTAGGCTCTAATAGTCTTGTTACCTTACTCAAAATATAATCCTAATGTAGAGTATTAAAACCCTTGACCCCATGCCATTTCTGATTTTACAAATATTAAAAAATTCTTTAAATATTATCACACTTAGGGAAAGGACACATTTTTTTTTTTTGGATTTTTAAAGTAACACATTGCTATTGAGGAAAAGTAGAAGGAAATGCAAATTGCCCATACTCCCAAGTAAATACTGTACTGCATTTTAGCTAGTCCTCCTAAGCATGTGTGTGGGGGTACAGGTATCATATATAACCTACAGCTCCAGCCCACGGTTTAGTCAGCTTTCTCTCCAAATCCAATCCCACTCTCCTGGGAGCTGCGGTTATTTCCTCAGGTATACTGCCCAAGCCTAACTGGCTACTAGAGTGGAGCCACACTCAGTCCTCTCCAAACAATCAAGACCTCCCAAGGCTTTCTATTACATGGGGCATAAAATTCCAACTCCGTGTAGGAGAGTAACAAGTTCTCTTACAGATCTGACCAGATTTGCACTCAGCTGCTTGCCTACTGTGCTCCGTCACCTTAAGGAAAGACCCCGCTGTTCCTTCTGCCTGGAAGCCCTTTTCCCCTCCTGAGTAGAAGATTCCTGATGTCATCTTGATGGGCCTCCAACAGCCCCATCTCTGACCAAACACCACAGAAACACCTAGTTATCTTCACAACTCAGTCTCTTTTTATGATCTGCATGTTATTAATAGATTTTATTTTTGGTCTCTTCCCACCATAATAGATTAATGTACATAGCATAATAGTAATAGCATAATAATAATAATGCCTGTGTGGTTTTAAGTGCTAGGGTATCTAACATAAAACCAATTCTCATTTGTTTAATTTACATAACGGAGATCGTATCTGCAGTGGGTAAGAGTGCAGACTGAAGTCACACTGCCCAGGATCTGGCCCCACTGTGACTAGCTATGCATTTTAGGCAGCCATTCAACATCTCATCTGCAATATACAGGTAGTAATAGCACCTACCTCAGAGACTGTTAGGATAATTAAATGAGTTACCATTTATGAAAAGCAGGACAGTATCTCAAACATAAAGTGCATAAAAATTAGTATTAACTTTAAAATATCTAAGTTACATATAAAAATAAATTTCTCATTCTAACTTTACATTTTTCTCCACATTTACCCAATGTATTCATTTATATTTCATGTATTTTTTCCTTTTGGTAAATAATAATCACAACAGTATTAACTATAATTCAATTCATCATTTTACTATGAGAGTTTTGCTTGCTTTTAATGTTGTCAGTAACATACTGCTTACTCTACAGCTTTGATTATTTCCTCAGCAGAGACTTCTCGGAAAGGAAATTATAGGACCAGAGAGATGAACCTATTTGCCAACTCCTGATTCAAAAAGCTCACTGGTATTCTTACACCACTGGCCATTTTTATTTACTTATCTCATTTTTAAAAAGGTTTATTATTTATACATATAAGAACTGGGGTACAGGCCAAAGGTGTGGGGGTGAGACAGAGTGGGGAACAGAACAGGCAGACTGACTGAAATACACTGCTGAGGGGAGCAGTGGGCGGGTCAGGAGAGGTCTGCCATGCCATGTGGGTCACTTCCCTGGCCCGGGAAGTGGCCTTGCTGCAGTGGCCTTGGATAACCTCATAGTGCGTTAACCCGTTGCACCACCAGGGAGGGCCCTAGAATGGCCATTTTTAAAAGCAGCAGTTTTACAGCATGAAAAAAACAAACAAACAAAAAAACATTGCACTGCTGTTTTATTCTTAATAAGGTTGATCATTTCAATATTTACTGTGATTTTTAACAACAGGCTTTTACCTGTTTTTGTTTTCTATTGGGTATATTATTTATTTTTAGTGTATTTTTAAAATATACATAGTATAAGTAAAGTAGTTTTATAGGCTTTGTACCTGCTGCTGGGGTGATAAGTTCAAACTGCAACAAATGGTATAGCGACTAAACTCAAATTCTCTACCTGCTATTAATGTTTAACCTGTAAGTCTGTGCAAACATATCCTCTTTATAAGCCAATGATGTGTTCTATATTTTTAGGAGATCCACTAAGAGAAGACAGGATCTCAAATTTCTAGAAAAGTAGGAAATGAGAACTTTTGAGGGTTTTAGTAAACATTATATTCCTAGTGCTAACACAATTCTTATACCTATTAGTCTTCAAAAAGTATTTGTGAATGAGTGAATAGGGCCCTCCTAAAGCAGCTGGCAGGCCCACACAGTAACCTTTTATAGTAAGGCAACTAAAGGGAACAAATATTCTTGAATGCCTATTGTGCTGGAACAAGCTTTTATCTTGTATTTTAAGTGAGGAGACTAAAACTTAGAAAGGTTAAGCAATCTGCAAAGGTTGCATAGTGAATTAGATAGAATGTGAAATGGAAATATTTAAACTCATTTTTCTATACAGTATCTAGGATGAATTCATAATCACTTTTCCCCACATCCTTCCAATATTCCAGACAATATTATTATCAGCAAACTTTTACTCCTCTTCACCCTCATGTTGACTCCATTTAGGATATGTTTCTCAAGTAACTTTTAAAAATAAGCCTTTTATTCTGGACTAACTTTAGGTTCACAAAATAGCTGTAAAATAGTGAAGAGAGTTACTATATACTTCTCATCTAGTTTTAGCTTCCCCTAAAGGCTATCATTTTATATTGTTGGGATATATTTGTCAAAACTAGTAAGTGAACAGTGGCATATTACTATTAACTGACTCAAACTTTATTTGGATCACACCAGTTTTTTCCTTTAATGTTTTCCCTATTTGTCCCAGGATCCAGGCTGGGGCACTACAATGCCCTCAAAGAATTCAAGCATAGTGTCCAGAATCAAATTTATTTTTTTCAAAATATGCAAAGTATTGCTGTATTTTTTTTTTCAAGTACCATAGTTATCAAAAAAGATGAATTTTTTTCTTATTCTAGTAGAAAAGCTAGATTTGATTTGGCTACTCTTCCCCGCCCTCAACCCCCAGAATCTATTAAAATTGTTCCTTAGTTTCTGTTTCCAAACATCACAAGAGTTGTCTTTATTTAGTTCATCAAAGTTTTCTTTCTTTATTTTTTTTCTCCTCTCTTGGACTCCCATTATGCAGTTTGGGGCTTATGGGTTGGTTCTTCATGCCTCAGTTTTTGAATAATATCTCAATTTTTTCTCAAGTTATCTCTTGATCTTTATATGATCAGTTGGTTTTTCTTGTTTAGTTTTTTTTTTTTTAACTGTGAACCACTGCTATTCAGCACATTTAATGAGTTTTATATTTTCACAATATCACAAGTTCTCTCTCTCTCTCTTTTTTAAGATTTATGCATACAGAACTGGGGTATAGGCCAGAGGTGCAGGGGTGGTGAGAGGATTCACCAGAAAAAGTGGGGAGCAGAACAGGTCAAATGTCAAAGTACACTGCTGAGGGGAGAAGCGGGTGGGTCAGCAGAGGTCTGCCGTGCCATGTGGGTCACCTCCTGGGCTGGGATCGAACTCATGCTGAACTTTAGCTTCTTAGTGCTATGCTTTAACCTGCTGCGCCACCAGGGAGGGCCAAGTTCTAACTCTTTTAAAGAACAAATCTGGTTTTACTAATTTAGTGTTTTCTCAAATCTCCCTAAAAATGTTTATTTTAAAGTTGCTTTTTTACCTATACTCATATTCTCAATGTTTATTTTTCTGTTTATTAAAATTTGATGGCTCTCTTTCATGGTATTAGTTTTTCTCATAGGTTTGGCTTGTCATGGTTAATTGGTATTCGTTTTGGCTTCAAAAATCATTATTCAAAAACCTAAAATGGTTAACTGTGACTATCAGGGCCTATTTCCAGTAGGCATGGAGGAAGGACTATCAGCAGCTTGTCTTTGGCTCTGAGGCTCCCCATCCACCCTACTGCTCAGTATGGCCAGAACCCTGCCTCTCTGGCTTCGAGGACCACACACTCTGCTGCAGCCTTCAGACCAAGCCCAGTGTTTCCTGCGGCTCAGTACACATTTTCATCTTCTATGAGCGCAGAGGACGCAAAGTAGCCCCATCGTTAGTGTTCTGAACACACTGAACACAATACAGACAGCTCTCTCCTCCATCAATCCTAAGTCACAGTTTGCTGTATTATAGAAATTTCTCAAAATTTAGTTCTAACTAGTGGTACTTCCTTCCTCATCAAATACAAATAGGCTTTTTTCTTTTTTAGTAATACAGTTTTTACATAGATTTGGGGTATCAGATAAAGAAAATATGGGTGCTGGTTTGCTATTTTGATCACATTTATGCCATATTCCTAAGTAACATTGGTCTACAGGTAAGACCGAGGTATGTGCTTTGCCAGGTGTCGGTATGAAGATAATGCTGGCTTCATAGAATATATTAGGTAGATCATAGGCATTAGTATTATAGGTTCTTTAAATATCTGGAATAATTCATCAATAAAACATTATACCTATGTACTTAAGACAGGTAGTTTTTTGATAACTGTTTTCATTCTTAAAATGGTTTTTAGTCTTTTTAGAGTTTTCACCTCTTTGTAATACACTAACTTGAGATTCTGTAAAATACTAACATGAACTTGATTTCCAAATTCTCAAAATTTGTCATTTATTTAGAACTTTTAAAAGTTACATAAAAAAATTGATTTCTCTTATTCTAATTTCTTATTCTAATTTCTAACACTGTTTTTGTTTGACCCAAACCTAACAACTTTATAATTAAAAATTTACTTTTTGGGTCTCCCTAATGGCATAAGGGGAGCACACCACTATGAAGATGCTCATAGCCACTGCAGCAGGAATCCAATCCCCAGCCAGAGAGCTGACCCATATGGCATAGCAGACCTCTCCTGTCTACCCCACTGCTCCCTGAAGCAGTGTATTTAAGTTAATCTTGCCTGTTAAAACTGCTCCCCTTTCTGCTTTGGTGAATCCTCTTAGCCTCCACACTGTCTGCACCCCAGTTCTTGTGTGCACAAGTAAATAAATCTTTCAAAAAATTTACTTTTCACATGAAGAATTAAATTCCTGTATCTGTCAAACTATTAATTTTGAATCATTAATTTCTGACCTTTCTTTCCTTGGAGTTATTTTATTAACATCTTTTTATTAACATTTCATTAACATCTTAAATTGACTTTTTAGTTCACTTGTTTCCATTTTTTCTTAATTTTAACAATAAAAGATTAGGCTGAATGAAATAGTGTCCAGGATTCAGTCTTAGAATGGAAAAAGGATACTGGTAGAAAAACTGGTGAAATCCTAATAAAATCTATAGTGTAGTTAACAGTAACTTACTAATGTTAATTTCTTAATTTTGACAAATATTTATATTACAGTATTTAACTAAGCCATATTAACAACCTCAGAGAAAAAATAATTTATATTCAGTAAATTTACAGCAATACTGTACAATTTTCACATTCTGGAACATGAGGTATTTTTATGTGGCCTAAACTTTTCTCCTCTTCATTGCTCCTACCACAGTGACATTTAATTTTGAAACAACAAATGCCAAAATATTGTATAAGGGGAGGAGAGAGTGAAGGAACAATGGAAATAGTACATAATAACTACAGTTTTTACTGAAATTTAGTTTTCTACATATAGAACAAACATCAAGAAACGTAGGATTAATCTTTGGAGCTTTCTTCATCACTGGCAGCTTTTCATTCAACAGTGTCTTACCAGCTGCTGTTCCACAGGCGGTGGTACATCCTGACTGGCATAAACGATGTTGGGGTTGTAAAGACTGAACACCACAGGGTAAAACACCTTCTTACCTATTAAATTAAAATATGTTTATATCACACCAAGAAGTCATATAATGAAGGACTGATCTTTACTACAAATCTATGAAGATCTTATTAAAGATATGATAATTTATCAATATTCAAGTTATTGAACATGCTATTGATTTGATAAACATGATCATTTTATGACATAATAATAAGGGATGTGAAACTATAACAGTGCAAAAGAACAGAGGCAAAAATAATTAACAGGGGCTTATACACACTTATTCCCTTTCACTTTGGGGCAGTACACAAGGATATTCTCTTAGCTATTCACTAGGCAAGCACTTTATTACTCATTATCTTAGTAATTGGTATGTTAACCTCTGATCATCACCAAGAAACTCTGAAACTTCTATGATTCTTTGAATCATAAACAGTAAATTCAAATACTGTAAAATGAATTGATATAGAGGATATATCCAGAACAAGATCCAAAAAAGTAGGTAGAGTTAAAAATACCTGCTGTGTGGTGAAAAAGGAACTCTCCTGCACTGCTGGTGGGAATGCAAACTAGTACAACCACTATGGAAAACTGTTTGGAGGTTCCTCAAACTGCTAAACATGGAGCTTCCCTACGACCCAGCAATCCCACTCCTAGGTTATCTACCCAAAAGACACAAAAATACTGATTGAAAAAGATACTTGTACCCCCATGTTTATTGCTGCTTTATTTACAATTGGAAAAACATGGAAGCAGCCCAAATGCCCAAAAGTAGATGACTGGATAAAAAATATATGGTACATATATACAATGGAATATTACTCAGCAACCAAAAAAGAGAAACACATGTCTTCTGCAGCAACTTGGATGGAGCTGGAAAAGATCATGCTTAGGAGATAAGCCAGAAAGAGAAAGAAAAATACTGGATGGTTTCACTCATAGCAGGAGTATAATGGACCAGGTGGAAAATAACGAAAATAATGAACAACCATATACCAGAGACATTTTGTGGGGGTGGAGTGGGGAATGGGATCAAAAACGGGGTGGGGGGAGGGAAATGCACGGGATTATGGTGATGGCACATGGGTGACTTGGTGATGGGAAACCCGCGGGGATTACAATTGAGATGGAAAAAAAATGTACAAAATGATGTAAAAATAAACTTCTGTAATAATAAAAAAAATACAGATTTTGATAGCAAACCAAAAAAAAAAAAAATACCTGCTGTAATAGCTGTGCAGAGGCTTTTTATCAGATTAGTATTCCAAGTGGTAGCACTGCAGGGACAACTAGGTTAACTAACTAACTAGCCCGCACCCCTCACCAGAGAATCAACCCATTGCTACTGACTGGCCTCAATCAGAGGTGATGAAAGGTGATAATCATGGGCTCAGGAATATCTAGGGTCCTGCAGGCAACAGGCAGCCTTTTCATTACAAGATCCCACTTAGGCATAGGGAGCTCAATTTTCCAAAGGCAAATCTATTTCTGGTTATATGCATATTACCTTTATATAGAGCAGGTAAGTCTCCTTTAGCTTTCACATTTTGAACCTAAAGTTGCCTAGTATAACAAAAGTAAACCTAACTCCTATTTACTCACTAAGCTGCCAGAGTTCCTAGTAATTTTTCCAAAACAAACTGACTAAAAAGGTCGCAGCTCTAATTAAAAAAATGTTTTTTTAATAAAATTTTCTTTTCACATTAAAAAAAAGATTTGACATATAAAAATATTGTTTGTTCATAAAACACACAAAGTATAATAAATCATCCCAAAAATCACATTCTGGGGACCACACACTATTTGTATCTAGACCTCTGTGTGCTGGTGTGCACTGGTACATCTACTGAAGTAGAGTGCTTCTGACTCTCACATCTCTAAGTCTGCCTTGTGTTTTTGGACAGGTGCTGCTCCCCCTTAATTAATCCCAAGACATTTTATTTATCTGGATTAGTTTATTTGGATTCAAATGTAGACACTGGAATATGGCATAAGGGAACAGGGACATGAACTTCAGGGGGGGGATATTTTCATTTTCTACTTACTATTCCAGCTAACTTATGTCTAACAATACCTTTAAAAACATAATTAATTTGACTGAAAATATGTGATGTGCAGACACCTGTTTTAAATTCTACACTAAGCTTTTCACCAATATTTTACGCACCTGGCTCAGCATTTAACCGGCAGCTGTTAAGGAATTCGGCTGAGAAATATATATCAACATCACAGAAAAACATCAAGACCTCTCCCTTGTCCCAAGCTCGGGCACCCACATTTAGTCCTCGTCCACGATTAAATTCTTCATTCAATGAGACCAAGGTGTAATTGTGAAAATTAGACTCACTATGAGGAAAGCACATACAACAAATGATAAGTCCTACTTAAACAACTCTCTTCCTTCAACATGACTTACAAACTTTTTATATTTCACATACTTTTATGTTGATTCTACATTTACACAGGGAAAGGAAATCATGAACTTCATGTATATGTTCATCATCAGGGACAGTTACATACCCTAAATGTCCATATTTGAGGTAACATGTAGGTAGTATGAGGTTAAAGTGTTGAGGAGCTAATGCCCTTAAAGATCTTAAAAACCTATTGGGGAGCTAAGATGTACACACATAAAAAAAGCCATAATGTCTGGTAATAAATAATGCAAAGATACAAAGATGTTCTTTCCAGTTCTTAAGGTTTTTGCTCAGATGGCCCCTAATCAGAGGGCTCTCCCTTACTGCACATGTGAAACAGTTCCACGCCATCTCTTTAATCTCTATTACCTGTCTGTTTTCCTCAGCACTACCAGCAGGGATTTTGTTGAATACCATGTGCACAGTGACTCTCATAGAATAGGAAGTCAATAAATACTTGCTGAGTAAATGAACGAACAGTTCTGAAGGGGAAGAAACCACTTTACTGGAGTTGAGAAGATGTTAGAGCTGGAATTTAAGTTACACCTTGGTTAAAACCCTGAATTCAGTGGTCAGTCTAATTATTCTCAAAGGCAAAGACATAAGAAAGTAGAAAGCATTTTAAAGGTCAGGAATCTGAAAATCAGACTGAAACAGAGGGCTCTTAAAGTGGGAATAGTAAGAGAAGAGCAGAAAAATGTCAGACTAACAGGTACACCTTCCATGAGAAGCTGAAGAGCTTGATGAGTGTCAAGGAGGAGTTGGGGTTTTCTCACCAGGCATTGATTCTCAAAGGGAAGTCACTAGCACAGGCACATGGCAGAAATAAAAATCCTCAGACCTCATCCCTAACTCCTGAATAAAATGCTGTATGGAGTTAAACACATGTCTTAATAAGGCATGCTGAATAGTAAAGCTGGACTAGGCTATAGCTATAACAGGACAGTTTTGGATTAAAAGAGGAACATTTTAGGGAGATTAATTTTAGAAATTTTAAAATGTTATTTGCACATTTAGTATACCTGTACATTCAGGTATAGGTATACTTACTATAGTATAGAACTGGAATATGGAAATGGAAGCTAAAGCACTGCACATAGTCCATGTTTCTGTGTACCATGCTCTCCTTATGAGATATAATCTCTGCCTTCCACTAGGGAAATTGCTGATAATAACTCATATTATCCCAGCACTGGGTAGAGGTACTAATCAAAGAATATCCCAACCATAACAATTCCTAGGGGTGGGGACCAGATTCAAGCTGGCCCAATCACAACTACCCCCCCACCACTGCCATCCCACCTGGGCATAGTGACTGGCTCAAGAGTGGACATCTGGGAGAAAGCTCTTTTCTTTCTGATGGCAAAGCTGAGTAGTGAGCTCAGAGTCGCCAAAAGCCATATACCTCGTCTGTGGAAGAAACCAATCTGCAATAGGAGAATGAAGTGAACATGCAAAGAAAAACAAGACTACAAGAGAATTTTGATGGAATTCAAGTTTCTGGTTACATAATATCCTGAGATAACAAAGCTGTTTCTGGCTATAGTAATCTTTAATTTGGGGAGTTATCCTTGATTAAGTCTTGATTAACACAAGGATAACTTTAATTTCAATGTCAGTGCAGGCACTAAGCAGATAACCTGAAAATTACAAGGTAAGAGAAGGAAAAGAAATGGAAGGAGTGGGGGAAATAGCTTGAGTGGTAGCAACACTAAAGAAAGGACAGAGAAGAGGTAAGTAAGAACTGATTAAGTGGTGGCAAAGAATGGGTGAAAGATGCTGCTCTCAGATATCAAACTTGGAGGATTATGACAATGATCCTAGTCTGAACCGAGAGAGTGTCATCACAAGGAGGGATTACCATAGGAAAATGTTTTTATGCACCACAGCTGAGGGAGTCCCTCTGGGATAGGAAATGAAACTCCCTCCTGTCTCTCTGCCCAGTCCTGTTCTAATCACCTAGTCAAGACTCCTGAGTAGTATACATGGATCATAATTGGTGGGACTCAATGCATGTTAAACACCTTGAAGGGAAGGTCAGCCAAACCCACTCTTAGGGAACAGCCACAACTGGTAGAAAGGAAAAGAAGCAAGGAATGGATACAGACTTGGTGTGTCAGAAAGACAACCAACTTGTTATCTTACACTATAACGTATTTCTATTCACAAAATGTTTACATTTTATAAACATAAGAGGAACATTTAATAAGGAAGTACAGGTTAGATAAAAGTGATCAAGGAGGATGACAGAAAAAGGTAAATTTGGCAGTTCAGATCATAACTTTGGGCCCCTAAGTTAGAGATGAAAAGGCTGAGAAGCTACATCATTAGTAATAAGAGTATTAAGGAATTATTAAATCATGCATTCAACCCCCTGAGCACCTATTGTATGCCAGGTGCTAGAGGAGTTGCTTGGTTAGAGAACCACTGTTCTGTGAGGTTTAGCTGTGACAGGGAAGAAACCTAACAGCTGCTATCAGTACTGTAGTTAGGTGGGAGTTTCTTATGGATGGGGGGGGGGGAGACATAACCATCATTTGCAGGGCAAAAAGAAAGAACTTGAGAAATATGGGAAAAGAATGGTGACAAGTCAAAGACAAGCTCAGGAGATGTTATCAAAGTGAAGAGATTAGATTTAATACAAGGGAAAGAATTAACAGAAGGAAATACATGAAAGCAAATATTTAGAAGATGAGTCGGCCACAGAATGAGAGAGCTCTTACATGTCGTGTTATCTGCTAAAAGATTACAGGGAGACAAGTAACTGAGGATTACATGAGTGACCACAGGGATGAAATGAGGAACTTACTATGATCACCTCACATGATGAGTGAGCTCTTAAATAGCAGCTATTTCATTTATATGTGGCATACAAAGAAAACAAAGGGAGAAACAAAATCAGCCAAAACAAACCCTAGAAATCTGACTGTAGAACTGACATTACCAGAAGGGGAGGGGTCCAATGGACAGTAGTGGAGGATTATGGGTGCCTTGGGGTGGGTGTGGTGTACTGACATACATCTGACGATGTGTGAAGCTATACTTCTGAATCATATACAGTGTAATAAACCATTACTCTATAAAACACACCAAAAAAAAAAAAAACCCCAAAAATAAAATCATTAAATATCTGAAGTTCTCCTTCTTCCCATGCTATATATAAAGGAATTCAATGTGGACATGGCTCACCAACCTTGTGACAGATTCTAGGATAAACTTCACTTTAGATAAGCCTTCTTTACCAAAATATACCACAGTGAGATGAATTCTCTTATCCTGATGAATACATACATTCCTGAAAGAATTGAAAAATAAAGTTCATTCAATATTTAAAATATTAGGCATTGTTAATTCAGAAAGTAAGCACAGCAAAGTATTAACAAGAAAATAAATAAGACATTACTCATTTAGAACAAAATTGCATGAAGTTTTGCATACATGTAAAAGTAGAAAATACTGGCACATTATAAAGTAACACAGCAATCCTGTAACAACTAACAACCCTCATGTCCAAATGAGTGCAACCCTCAAAGGACCATGAAAACAGCTGCCATATTCTAAAACATTTTTTGAGTACTGCTTTCAGAAGCAAGTAACAAGCTATTCAAGGAATTAAGTCCAGTCAGTAAACAAATATTACAGTTTAGGATAAAGAGATGTCTTCAGACTGGGTACTTCCAAAAACTATACCTATAATTAAGGAATAAATATAAATATTTGCCAAGACTGAGATTACCTGTTGTAAAGAATAATGTATCACTGAAAGTAACCCATGTCAAAAGTCATAAAACCTCTATCTTAAGATATGTGGATTTTATTGTACAAAAATTATGTCTCAATAAAGTTGTTTTTTTTTTTTATCTAGAAACATTTATTTTGTAGAAGAACTGGGGTATAGGCCAGAGGTGCAGGGGGTGAGAGGATTCACCAGAGACAGAGTGGAGTACAGCACAGGTGGATTTACTAAAATACACTGCTAAGGGGAACAACAGGTAAGACAGGAGAGGTCTGCTGTACCATATGTGGATTAGCTCCCTGGCTGGGGACTGAACTCAGGCTTGGAGTGACAGTGCTGAGACTTAACCCTTAGGCCACTAGGAAGGACCCTCAACAAAGCTTTTTTTTCCCCTAAGGAGCACTTGGCCAAATTATTAAAGTAATGAAAGTTACCTGAAGTTCTGCATGAACTGTGCAAATGTTTCAGTTCTTCCAGCAAGTGGCACAATGATATTAATAATTGATCTAGTTATGTCAATCATCTCACTCTTCACTTTCATAAGGGGTCCAAAAGGGCGGAAGAGAGTCACATGTCTATATTCCATAAGGTCTGCTTTCTTGAAAAAGAGTTCATACTGTGTGCCCTTATCTCTCTCGGTACGATAATAACCTAAAAAGAAGAGTTAAGGACAAAGATGTCTCTAGGACAAGTTTATAAATTCAATGTGAATACACATTTTACTCAAAGATCAAAATATAAAATCAGGCTCACAAGGCTAAAAAAATGTGAAACTATTTATTCCTGCTACAGAGTCAGTAACAATTATTCCTTTAAAAACAGGAATTTTTTAATAAAAATTCATTGCTCTTATATTATTATTCAATCCATAAAATATGCTTTAAATAACAATGATTCTCTTTTTACATGACTCTTTAGCTAGTAGCCAATCAACAGTGACTATTTGATAAAAATAAATTACTTCTAGAAATATTAAATTCTAGATCTAAGATTCAAAATTTCTAATGCTCAGCTCAGCTCAGCTCAACAAAAATGAATGCCTTTAGTCTTTTAGTATAAAGAGGGCTATGTGGTCCCAGTTTTGAGGAACGGTCATTTTACTAAGGGAAATAGAAAAATAGACACATAAATAATGGTAAACAGTGACTGATACAGACAGACAGGTACATATACATACATACCGGAGAGTGTAAATAGTGATATGAGATGCCTTTGTCAGAAAAGAAAGTCTACTGCGAATCTGATTTTGTTTTTTTTTTTTAATTTATTTATTTGTGCATACAGAACTGGGGTACAGGCCAGAGGCTCAGGGGCGGTGAGAGGCTTCACCAGAGACAGAGTGGGGAACAGAACAGGTAGATCAACGAAGTACACTGCTGAGGGGAGCAGCGGGTGGGCCAGGAGAGGTCTGCCACACCATGTGGTCACCTCCGGGGCAGGCGGGGATCGAACTCATGCGGAAGCGGCTTTAGATTCTCAGTGCTGTGCTTTAACCCGCTGCGCCACCAGGGAGGGCCACGAATCTGATTTTTAAGTGTGACACTCAGCAGACAGGTTAGGTATATCAATATCTAGGTATAAACAGTGAACAAAATAGACCTGCTCCTACTTCTTCCAAGGCTTAGAAACTAGCAGGAGCTACAATCAGGAAGATGGCAATGCCGCACACTAAGTGCTCTATAAGAGGGCACACAGGTATGTCACCAGCGTACACAGTGAGCACTGCTATCTCTATTTCTTAGAGATGCCTTTCTTGAAGAAGTGACATCTAAGCTGAAGTCTGCAAGAACAGGAATTACAAAGATGCTGTCAGTAATTATTTTTTTGTGAGGGGAGTGACACAGAAAATGAGGGACAAAGTATGCTTCATGCAGAGAAAAATCCTGTAAGTGACAGAATCCAAAAACAGTTTTAGGTTAAGTAAAAGCTGTAGAATATAAAATTGGCATAGATTCCTTTCTTTTGAGGTAGATGTGAAGACATGTTACACCTGCTACTTAGTTACCTTACTTCCTCTGCAGCTCTCTATTCTGCCATAAACTACAAACACAAAGTGAGAAGACAAAAGACTGAGCTTACAGCAAAACTAGCAGTTTCGAGAGAAACAACCCATCAAAACTGGAAGGAAGTGACAGCAGAAAAGAGGTGACTACAGGGAGAAGGCAGCTGAAATGCCACAGAAAAGCATGATTTCCCTGATAGGCTAGAAGGTAGAGCTTTAGAGAGAGCATATGATATCCATGATTTGTGGTAAAAACCTAAAATTACACATATTGTATTATTTGTGGAATCATGCAAAGAGAACTTTTAATAAAGATTTACATGCAAAATGGCTTTAAGTCTGCAATTAAATACCTAGTTGGGTATGAGGATGGAGATGGCTAAGGATCTGCAATTATTCCTATTTTTTATCAACCAATAAATACTTTAAATTTATAGCAGTGTTCCTCAGTTTTTTTTATTCATACCTCAACCTGATATATAAAAGTCCTATGCCCTTTCTTTACTTTTCCAACTCTCAATTAAGCTTTTCAAAAACTATCTATGCCTCCTTAATGTTCTGACAAGTGCATTTCTTCCCTCCAAAATACAGAATAAACACTGTTAGGTTTTTTAAATGGTTTAAAATATTGAGCCTTAGTAGGTACATTTAAAAAAATGTTAAACAGGTATATCAAGATCAGATAAGAGAGGAATGTAAACACATACACATGCAAATATACACACAACGTAAGACCCCTTCTACTTGTAAGTTCAGATATTTTTCTATTTCCCTGATCCTTATCTCTATTTTATTATAATCTCATTAAAACTTTCCCCCCAAAAAACAAACAAAAAAAACTTTTCCCCAAAAGCCATTTCAAATTCTTGGTGGAATGAAGTGGGCAAACATAAATGTTTTAATACTGCGAGTAACTGACTTACATTCCCAGCATACAATAGCATTTTGTCATACCAACAATTAACCAACACATCTTTCAAATTACCTTCTATGAAGTCATTTTCATTAAATATCAGTTTCTCTCCAAGGGGGCCATCCTCATCTTCCTGTTCATCATCTTCATCAGGATTATTAATGACCTCCAGGCCTGCTTCAATAACTTCTACCAATTCATCTCGTTTGTCTTTTCTAACTGGCTTTTCCTCAGGATGGCGAGTGAGACCCATTTCTAACTGGAATACTTTCATTAAAGTAAAACTTTCAAAGGGAATGACCCCATATTCACTAGGTAGTTTGGCCCCTATGCTAACTTCAGCTTTGTCAATTTGGGAATGAAGAAATTCTAAGAGATCACTAGGTGCTTGCTCTTTGTTGACTTGATGGTTGGCGACACTGGCTCCTATACTCTTCCTCTCTTGTAATGATCTCATCTTCTCACTCATCTCCTGTAATTCTTGCTTTAACTGGGCAATTTGGCGTTTTAGACTGGTTGCCCTGGTTTGATAATGCTCTTCTTGCTCTTGCAGGAGGGCTTGATAATACTCTTTACCATAATTTTCCCCAACGACACCGGGAAGAGATGCATTTCCATCAGTCTGGGGGGCACATTCCAGAAGGTACAAAAACAGTATCAGACTGCAGAGTAAAGCAAGACCCAACAGCAGCCAGTGTGTCCGGGTGTGAAGAATCAACCCTCTTCTAGGCATTCTTATTAATGTGGACTTGCCTAATGAGATATGTTCTTTGTTTGCTCATACCTTTAGCAAAAGATTATCCAAAATTAAAAACAAAATCAGACTTCCATAAAAGGTACCAAAATGATTTCTGCTGTAGCTTAAAAAATTTCTTCTTTCAGCAGTCAAAACTACTTGCAGAAATAAGAAGCTATGTGTACTTTCTGTTTTGTGATCATGATATCCAAAGTAAAGAAATCTGATCTATAGAATCAAATAAAATTCCATTATCAGTGGTGACTTTTCTGAAAGAAATAAAGCAGACTCAATCAGAATTTTGTTTCTTTAAGCATATAAAATTGTTGTCAGCTTCAGCAAACTTAGTTTTGTGGTTACCAAGTGGAAAGCACCATGAAAGTGCTAACACAACTTAGAATATTCAGTAAGTGCTGGGGAAAAAATATTAAGAAAAATATCTTAGAAAACACTAAAATACATGTAATACTTTTAGCCAGAATGGCTACATATCCATAACCTCGTCAGTGAATCTAAGAAACATGAAATTTATATTTAGCATAACTTATGTTGCATCCTACCATTCTCAAATTAATTGAAAATTGTTGCTTATGATTTTTAAAAATTTAAAGTATTTAAATTATTTATTTTCCCACTTACAGCTTATCATCATTTTGGAGGTGAGTTCCTAAAAACTGTTTTTGTTCTATTGAGAATAGCCTACTAAAGAAAGAGATTTTCTTCCAGTTTATTCAACAAGTATTCCACTTCATTAATTTCTATGGCTTAGCTCAGTCAATCCAAGAACCTTAAAGTTAAGTGGGGGGTAAAAATAATTTCAAAAGGTCACAGACATCTGGAAAACATATTAAGAAACATTTCTACATCCCAAGTTCTGCAGTAGATTATTTGGGCATTAGATCACATAATTCTTTCCACTGTATTACACAGCAACAGATTTCCTACAAGTCTGGAAAAGTCTGGAGTCTATACAAAGAAAAAACATGAATATTTTAATATTTATATGCAGGGAAAGTTTTAAAAAAATTTATAAATGTACAAAGTTACATGATACTATTAATAACAAAACCAATTATATGACTACTCTCATAATCTGTCTTTCTGAATCAAGATCCTTAACGCTACAAAAAGAGAAGGTTTAATGTAGGAGACAAGAAGCAGGGAGGCCTGCAGTATCGAGAGAAGACTGCCAGTCTAACCAAGTGTTTGTCAAGAAGGATTATGTGATACGAATGAAGGTTTTACCACATACATGGTTTCTGCAAGCACAGAAGAACCTGAGGAAGATCACTAATGAATATCAGACCTAGTCACATTCTCAAGTGATTAGAAAGTCTGTTATTTTCTGTGAAAAATGCTGCAATATGCAGCTTTTTTGGTGGCATTTATCTATATAACATGTAGGATACATTCAAACTTCTTAACACTATTTGTTGAATCACAAACCACTGAATTCACTATTCTTAGCCACTTATTACTTTAGTTAACCCAATGATAAACAAGAACCTTGAAAAATGTAATTCACTAAAAGGGAATTACTATGACAGTACCTATTTAACAGATCATAAATCTTGTATTAAGTAATGCAGAGACCAAAAATAGGAAAAAAATTTGGTTTTAAGAAATAACATCTAATTTAAAAAGAGATACAAAGCTAGTATTAGTTCTAGGATGCTACTGTGCGTCAAAATTATTAATGTTTAGCACTGAATTTTGTTTTGGGGAAGATAAAATCCAGAGATATCTCTTTTACTATTTATAAGTTACTCTAACCCCTTATTAGGGAAAAGGCTAAAAACTGAAAAGACACAACTTTGTATAAATTACTACTAAAGTTATACATAAATACTTTACACTCAAATTGTTTTTTTTTTTTTAAAGGTTTATTTATTTATGCATACAGAACTGGGGTACAGGCCAGAGGTGCAGGGGCGGCGAGAGGCTTCACCAGAGACAGAGTGGGGAGCAGAACAGGCAGATCAACGAAGTACACTGCTGAGGGGAGCAGCGGGCGGGTCAAGAGAGGTCTGCCACGCCACGTGGTCTCCTCCGAGGCAGGCGGGAATCGAACTCATGCGGAAGTGGCTTTAGCTTCTCAGTGCTGTGCTTTAACCCACTGCGCCACCAGGGAGGGCCCTCAAATTGTTTTGTTTTGAAATGAAAATATAACTAATAGCATACAATCTAAGCATCTCTTTTATTAATACGGTACTTCAATTTCTTCTTTATATGGACAATGCACTTTAAAAAATGAGATAACTGCCAAAGGTCTATGTTTCAGTGAAACAAAACAGGAAAAATCAGTGTATATCAGTAGTAAGTTTTGTGTTACAACTATATATGAGTATGTGTTCCATATAAAATGTATTTTAACAGTATATTAAATGTGGTCCCCAAATCCTGAAAATTGTTGGTTTATAAAATACCTTCATTCATTTCCCATTTTATCCTTTCAGAATTGTTCTTATCATCGTAATTGTGTATAGGAAAAATAGACTCAGAAATAAAAAAGATTTAAATAAGGTTATTTAACTGATAAGTAATAGATTAAGTCAAGTTCTACTTTTCTCCCTCCCTTAAGCAAAATATAAGTTTTGAGATATCTTATATACTTATCATATATAACCAAATATCTTACAATCAAGTATTATTCACTGAAGTAAAAGAAAAGATGCTATAACTACTTCAGAATATAAATGCTAGCTGCACACTATCTGTAGTTTCTAAAAATAAAAAAAAATCAAGTCTTACTTGCCTACTTCCTGAAGGAAACTCTTTAGCCACATCCTAAAGAGTAGTTTATAACATTTCTAAAGAGATTAGGAATACTAGAGAAAACATCCATTTTTTTTACTACTATATCTCAATTACCATCATTCTATGCATGTGTCCACACCGTAAATAATATATATAAAATATAATTACTAATATGTAATGTGTTAACACAGCTGGGAGTTAATCCCACACAACCTGTAGGTACAGACTGTGTTCTGAAAAGAGAATGGGATACTATGGAGATAGGAAGATGAACTGTTAAAGATATAGTAACAGGCCCTCCCTGGTGGCGCAGCGGGTTAAAGCACAGCACTAAGAATCTGAAGCCACTTCCGCATGAGTTCGATTCCCGCCTGCCGCCTGCCCCGGAGGAGACCACATGGCGAGCCAGACCTCTCCTGACCCGCCCGCTGCTTCCCTCAGCAGTGTACTTCATCGATCTGCCTGTTCTGCTCCCCACTCTGTATCTGGTGAAGCCTCTCACCGCCCCTGAGCCTCTGGCCTGTACCCCAGTTCTGTATGAATAAATAAATAAATCTTAAAAAAAAAAAAAAGATATAATAACAAAATCAAAGATCTCAGAATTGAAAGAAACCACAGAAGTCATTAATTCTTACTCCCTAAACAGATTAAAGAGACCACTTCTCCACTTCTTATAGTCAAGATAAAGTAAACAGGGATTAGATTTACCCTTGACCCTGAAACAACCAAACAAAATCTAAAAAATGAAACAGTGGTTTTTAAACTATAGAATATTAGATAATAAAGGATAGTGATCACCAGAGAAACAAAAACCAAACTCCAGCTTACTGCCTTAGTTTCCAGCCACAGCACAGGGAGAACACGAAGCAGAGCTAGCAGACTTCTCAGGTTGGTGATGTAGAGCTGAGAGTAGAGACCAACGAAGTTCCAAAGACACACAGAGAGAACTATGGAATTCTGAAGAACACAGCCTTGGATATTCAGCTGACCACTGATCAGTACAAGCATATGAAGATATTGATTGAGGACAAGTAAAGAGCAACACAAAAAATTAGAGGGCACAGAATTGGGCATTCATATAGAGCCAGGAATAGCACATGTTCCTACAAGAGGCTGAAAAACCTCAAAATTCATGCCATACTGGGTACTCAAAAAGTCCTGCCTTATAGAGGGAAATAATTATCTCTAGACTAAACGTGTCTTGCCTAACACACCTCAAAAGAAAGATCTAAAAGGAATGAACTGTTTCTAAATAACTGCACAACAAACTTCAAATTATTTATAGGGACATAAAAATACCCAGCATCCAAAAAAATAAAATTCACAATTCCTACCATCCAAACAAAAATATAACCCATCATGAGAAAAATCAATGCTTGAAACTGACCTACAACTGACACAAATATTGGAATTCACAGAAAAGAGTATTTAAAGTTATTATAACTGTATTTAGAAAGATGTTAAGATTCAAAAGATTAACTAGAGACACAGATGACATAAAAAAAAGATCCATGAGCTTCAGGAAATGACAAGTTTAACATCTGGGATGAAAAACACACTGGGTAGGCTTAATAGCAAGTTAGATAATTCAGAATAAAATAATAATGAACTGAAAATTCAGCAATTGAAATTATACAAATTATAGAAGGAAAGAAGAATGAAAAACATGAACAGAATACCTAGAAAGCTGTGTGACAAGCTTTAACAATTTAATATACATATACACATGCACACATACAAACATTCATCATCATCATCATCATGAGTTGCCAAACAAGGAGGAAGGACCCAGGAAAAATATTTGAAGACTGAAAAATTTCCAAATTTGATGAAAGCTATTAACACATAGGTCCAAGATGCTTAATGAATCTCATCTATAAGAGCCATGAAGAAAACCAAAGTATATGATAAAAAAAATCATAACCATGTCCACAGGAAAAATACACATCACATACTGGGAACAAAGGTAATTGAACAATATCTTTAAAAACCTGAAAAGAGAAATGTCACCCTGGAATTCTCTCGAAAAAATATCGTTCATGAACAAAAGCAAAATACTTGTTAAAGAGAATAAAAACCTAAAAGAACTCATCAGCATCAGACCTACATAAACTCTTTGGGCAGATGGAAATATGGGGATCAGTGAAGAACACAAAAAGTGTTAATTAACTACATAGATAATTATGAGGTTTTTTTTTTTTAAAGTTTTTTTTTTTTTTTTTTTTTTTTAAGATTTATTTATTTATTCGTACAGAGCTGGGGTACAGGCCAGAGATGCAGAGGGTGAGAGGATTCACCAGAGACAGAGTGGGGTACAGAACAGGCAGATCGACGAAGTACACTACTGAGGGGAGCAGCGGGCGGGTCAGGAGAGGTCTGCCTCGCCATGTGGATCTCCTCCGGGGCAGGCGGGGATCGAACTCATGAGGAAGTGGCTTAAGCTTCTTTGTGCTATGCTTTAACCCGCCGCGCCACCAGGGAGGGCCCAATTATGAGGTTTTTATTGTAACTTAAGTCTCCTTAAAATATAGCTGAATGAAATGGCCAAATTCCTGGAAAGGTACTACATACGGCAATTGACTCAAGAAGAAAATAAATGTGGGTTATAAGTACGTATTTATACTGAAATAGTAACAAAAAACTATACTAGCAAAGAAAAGCCCAGGTCCAGACAGTGTGATTAGTGAATTTAGTGAATTCTTCCAAGTGTTTGGAAGAATTCATACCAATTTTCATAAGCTCTTTCAGAAAAAAAAATAGGAGGGAACATTTCTCAATTCATTGTATGAGGTCAACGTTACTCTAATACCATAGAGACATCAAAAGAAACTACAGACCAACATTTCTCATGAATATGGACACAAAACACAAAAATCCTCAACAAAAAGCACACTGAATCCACTAAAATATAAAATGGATTATATACCATGCCCAAGTGAACTGTAGCCTAGAAATGCTACAAGATTGGTTTACCACATGGAAATCAATTAGGCCTATTTATACCGTATCAATAGGACAAAGGACAAACAATACCTATACAGATCATGTCAGTAGGCAAAGAAAAAGCATTTGACAAAATCTAACACCCGTTCCTTAAAAAAACCACTCAGCTTTACTCAGAAGGAAATTTCCTTAACTTGATAAAAGGCATATAAACAACCCCTACATCTTCATATTTAATGGTGAAAGAGTGCATACTTTCCTACCTAAAATCAGGAATAAGACAAGAATGTCTGCCCTTGTTACTTCTATTTAACATTACATCAGATGAGGTTCTAGCCATGACAGTAGGCAAGAAAATGAAATAAGACATTCGGCTTGGAAGGGAAGAAGTAAAAATATTTCTATGTGCAGATGATGTACTCTTGTATAAAGGAAATCCTAACAATTCACTAAAAATCTTTTCTAATGAGTTTAGTCAGATTCCAAGATACAAGATCAATATACAAAATCCACTGTATTTTGGGCTCTCCCTGGTGGTGCAGAGGGTTAAAGTACTGCATTATGAAGCTCTCCAAAGCCATTGCAGCACAAGTTTGATCCCCTACCAGGAAGCTGACCCACATGGCATGGCAGACCTCTCCTGACTTGCCCACTGCTCCACTCAGCAGTGTTATCTTAGTAGATCTGCCTGTTCTGCTCCCCACTCTATCTTTGGTGAACCCTCTCACCTCCTACACCTCTGGCCTGTACCCGTTTTGTATGCATAAATAAATAAATCTTTAAAAAATCCACTGTAGGCCCTCCCTGGTGGCGCAGCGGGTTAAAGCACTGCACTGAGAAGCTAAAGCCACTTCCGCATGAGTTCGATTCCCGCCTGCCCCGG
>NW_004567112.1:55747087-55751554 GCF_000260355.1 Condylura cristata
TGCGCAAGTGGCTTTTGCTTCTTAGTGCTGTGCTTTAACCCGCTGCGCCACCAGAGAGGGCCTGAATGATAAAATTTTTAAATGCCTAGAATTTAAAAGATTTGATGTGTGGTGGCAATGTGGAAGAACTCTAACTTTCATACTGTTGTGAAAATATAACAGTTAACTGTAAGCCTAAATGTGATTTGAGTCATTCTGTTCCTAGATTTTTATCCAAATGAAGGCATGTCCTTACAATGACTCCTACACATGTTCATATGTTAACAACCAAAAGCTATAAACAATTTAAATGTTCATGAATATATTCATGTTCAAATGGTAGATGGATAAACAAACTGTGGTACAACTGTACAATGGAAAGCTGATTAGCAATAAACTACTGATCAATGCTTCAACATGGGTGAAATCTCATTAATTACTGTGAGAGATAAAAGAGAACATACTATATGATTATATAAAATTCTAGAAATTTGTAGAGACAGAAAATAGCTGGGTTAGTGGTTGTATGGGCAGGATGGGGGTAGGGTGATAGATGGTACCAAGAAGGAATTATAAAAGGGCACAAGGAAACTTTTAGAAGTAATTTTTAAACACCCAGAATTTAAAAGATTGATGTGATCTGGTGATGATTTCACAAGTGTATAGATATGTTCAAATGATCAAATCGTAAATACTTTTAATACATGTAGTTTATTTTATGTCTATTATACGTCAATGAAGTAACTTAAAATGCAAAATCCAAATCAGATTTAGTTTTAGCAGAAGCACAAAGAGGCATTTGTAAGAAAATTCCAGTATATTTATTAGGAAGTCTTATTTGGAAAACATAATTGCTGTCAGAAAATTAAAGCAATATGAAGTACACACATTTCTGGAGCTATTAGAACCTTTTATGTCTTGAACAACTTGATGAGTGTTACAATATAGATTTTTAAACATCACTATCAATGGTTTGTATCTAGAAAAAAAAATACTGATTACCAGAAAGCAGCATTAATTCAACAATATCTGAGCGCTTAATGCACGTCAGGTAATACAATGGATTTAGTGTTTTTGTCACCTTCAATTTACATGTTAAACCCCTACCCCTGAATGTAATGGTATCAGAAATCGGGTGTGTGAGGTAATTTAGACATGAAGGGTGAACTCTTGAATGGGATTAGTGCCTTTATAAAAGAGCCCCCGGAGCTCTGTAGTCCTCTTTCTGCCATGTAAAGATGCAAGAATTTGGCAGTCTACAACTCAGAACAGGTCCTTCACCAAAATTCAGTAAGTTTAAGACACAGCCTATGGTCTTCCATTATGACTTCTCAAAAAGCTGCCTAAGACAGGCACTGTATTGGGTACCAAGAACAAGTAATGCCAGATGTATCATTTTGACAAGAATTTTGTTATTGTTCACTGTTTCTTTTATTCCATATATATTTTTAATACAAATTTGATATAGTATAGCGTGAGGTATTCCTAGTGGATATGGGTGAAAAATACTTTACCGCCATTTTTAATGTTTGGTTAGGGATAAGATGTTAAGTTTAAAAACTGCCTGACAAGCACGTTTTAAACATGGTTCTACTGTCATCTAACATTCCATGTCTCAGATCTTGTCCCAGATCAAGTCTGATTTCCATTTATTTATAAGTAACCATATTTTTCTCTTCAGGAACTTATGAGATTATAGTTTCATCCATGAGGTTTATTAAAGTTCATCAGAAGTATCCAGATGTCTATCATTTTAAGACTCTCAGTATGTCTCTTCATAACTCATACTTTTGCTAAAAAAAATTTTTTTCTTCCTTTGTTCCACTGACAATATATTTTATGTTTTTATTCTACTGTAAGGTAGGAATGGGAATTCTCGCACTTAAGCTGTGAGGTTAGGAGACCAGGGAACAGGAGTTGTGTCCCCTTAACCTAACACATCTTTTCTACTCTTTGAAAAGATATACCTTCTGTTCATTCCCACCACACAAAGGCCAAAGGTGGAAGAGTCGATTTATATTTGCCAGTACTTGGTCTTGACCTGAATTGTTTTTCTGTTTGGCTCTGGCTGCCTAAAGCTGGATATGCTCACGCTCATGAACCCTGTTATGTCTGTGGTGATTTCCCCCTTTTCAATTTCTATTCCTATTAAACATACACTGATTTTTTTGGGCCTATTTTCCACATTGCGGCTATTTCCCCCCTACTTTCTAAGTTTTAATATTCAAGAACTGATTGCTTTTTTTTTTTATCATGGCAGACTTCAATAGGTATGATACCCTCTCAAATCTGAGCATCCTAATATTTATGCTAAAGTTTTCTTCTGTTTCTTAGATTAAGTCTACTGCACCTCTTACAAGCTATTATCAATCACCCAGAAGTGTTTTAATCATTTTGTTGTCTGTTTCCATTTTAAATGTAACAGTATGTCAGTACAAGTGGGAATCACTGTACTGCTAGATTAAATTCATACTGGTAACTAACTCTATAACTTAGATTTACATTTGTACTTAGAAACGGTGTAGCATGACAGTAACAATGTTAAGTTATGTGACCTGCAAGCAATTCTGTGATTCTTCAATCCATCTTTAGTCATATCCTTTTGATGTTTCATTTCCCCTGACAACCACTAACTTGAGCAATAATTCGTAAGAATTATGTAACAAACTTCAGGGATAGATCATCACCAGCTCACAGGCTTGTCTAACAAACTGTTGAACAAGTGATGACTGTCTAGTAGAAGACTGTCATAAATATGCGATCCAAGGAGTAAATAATAATATAATGACTCACTTAATTCTTAAAATCATAACTATGTTTTTAACCAATATTTAATGTTATATAAGTGAAAATAACAAATTTATTTTTAAAAAAGGAAGATTCCATATTGGTAGAAAATGTAATTTTTTGCCTACCTTATGCTCTAGCTATTCCATAGGTGACAGAAATACATAAGGATATTCACCAAGACAGTTACAAGAATGTTCATAGCATTCTTCAGGAATACATAATATACAAAAGATGGAAACATACAGATCCATCGACAGAACAAAAGTCATATGCTGTCATGCATTGCCTTAACTGTAATTCGTTCTAAAAAATGATGAGTGGTTAGGTGATTTTGGTGTGCCAATGTCACAGACTGTACTAACAAGCCTAGATAGTATAGCCTACTACACACTGAGGCTATATGTAGGGGCCACAACTGTATACATTGTTTGTCATTGTCATTTGGTGTACACGACTATAGACATACAACAGAGTATTACACAGCAATGAAAGAAATGAACTACTGACAGATGAATTATCATGGGGAAATCTCAAAAGTGATGTGCTCAGCAAACTGTGATTTCATTAATAGAAAGCCCAAATCAGACAACTTAAAGATGATGAGAGAAATCAGAATGACTATGGGGAGGGGAATAATGACTTGGAAGTGGCCAAGAGAAACTCCTTAAATGATGGAAATGTACAGGTATTGATTAAACTGGTAGTTACACACAAGTTAATAAATGCATAAAAATACATTAAAGTGTAAAATTAATCTACATGCACTTGATGACTTTGTATATGTATCTTGTAATTCAATAAAAAAAAAAAAATGAAACTGGAACTTAAACTGGGTGTCTTCATGTCCAAATTCTGAGACACAGCTACTGAAAACCCAATATCCTTTTTAGTCTTTTAGTCACGTGACAATTTTGAACAAATTGTGTAAAAATAATAACACAAGATTACCGCTGACATACATTCTCAGTCATAAAATACTTGGTTTCTCACTTCCAAGTTTGTAATATTTCAATACCACATTACAAGACATTAAAGGCCCATTTCCTAAGACCCTTTCCATGATGGTTAAAAGGGAATTGCATTTAAGTATCAAGTGCAGATTAAAGAATAAAAGCTTAAGATTTCGAAGTAAAAAGTCCTATTACTAATCACAGCATCCCAAGTAAAAGCGTCACTATTGCTTTCACAAATTATTCCTCAGCAAGATGCTCAGGAATAAGGTAATTTTCAGGATGAGATCTGAAAATGCAAAGGGCTCCCGGTCCCATAGCCTCCCCGGGCGAAATGTGCATCTTTAGGCGCCCGTTTCGGGCTTCTGCCAGAGAAAACTATTTTAACGCAATCAAGAGGTAACAGCTGACTACAAAGTTTATCCACTGAGAGAAGCAGAGGTGGTGGAGAGTTGGTTTAAAAAAAAAAGTGATAAAAATAAAACACACGCAAACCAACTGCTCTGGCAGCACCCTTCTCTGAGGAAAACTCAAAGCACTCCGAAAATACGCGGCGTTTCCTGACACAGAAGCAGACTCCAGAGGCACGTCCCTGAAGCGACCCCACACGCAAAGGGCCCCCAGGAGAGCTCGTCCGTGAGGTGACCCGACCTGGCCAGAGCCCCACTGCCCCTGGCCCGCGCCCCCACGCCCGCACAGCCCGGGCCTGAGCCGTGGAAGCCGCGGGCGGGTGAGGACCGGTACTCAC
>NW_004567112.1:55751915-55757347 GCF_000260355.1 Condylura cristata
GTGTGTGTGTGTGTGTGTGTGTGTGTGTGTCTGTCTAGAGACAGCGTGTGGAGGGAGGCCGGGAGAGCTCTTGAGACAGGACACTGCTGCAGCCGGAGCAAGTGTCCGCAGTGACAGGAGTACCAGCTCCGTCCAGCTCGGCTTGGATGTCTGGCTCTGCAGAAAGGAAGGACTCGAAAAGGGTGGAAACGTTGTCTCGGACTGGTGGTCCTGTCCTGGGGACCCAAAGGGAGTGGTGAATGCCTTCGTGGACGCTGAGCCAAAGACCGGTAAGTCTTCAGGGGTCGTCAGAGCATCTTCGGAAGTGTTGGATTATGCCTGAGACCCCAGTGAGGAATCACCCTAGGTGGCCAGTGATCTTTCGGTCAGTCATTCCATTCCTTTGGACCTGAGCTCCTTTACATGTGAAAGGAGGGCGCTGAGTTGAACTTTCTGGAAAATGGTTGCTGGTCTTGACATAGTAGGACCGTTGTGAGTAGGGGAAAAAATTGTCCTTCCTGACATCCCCTTCATTCAACTGCTTATTCCAGGGAAACCCGAAGGCACCTTGTCCTGCCTTGAGGAGTAATGAATGACCTGTAGTTGAGAGAGTGCCAGGAAGCAGCTCCCTGCTTGGGTGGATATGGTAGTGCTAAGAGTGGTTCTACCTCCCATCAGACTCAGCTTTCTCTACCAGGTTTTCTTGCAGGCTCTCCAAGCTTAGCCTTTTCTAAGTTTTAGTTTCCGCAATTGTGTTGTGTGGGCAACGGCAATAATACATGCTTCCTAGTATTGTGAGGATTAAATGCAATTCTGCATTTGAAGGGTTGACAAATTGGCAGGTGGATGCTCACTGTCAGCAAGTGCATTTGAGCAGTAGGCTGAGGTGACTATGGGATACATCCTATAGCAGTAGCATTTCAGGAGACATCAGTGCTGTCTTTGTTGGATGATGTTTGTTGGGGTGCTTTTATTCAGTTAGTCTCAGATATGTGAAAGGTTCAGGCTAGTTTGGGCATGTCAAGAGATGGAGAGCCAGGCAAAGTTTCTGACAAGCAGCAACTTTATTGCACTTCTGGGTGAGGTTCCCTGGCCCCTGAGAGTCGAGGTCAGAGAAATCATGCCTGTTGGGGGACAAGGATAAGCTTTTATAAGTCATCGAAGTTGTATAAGGTGGGCAGAATTGGTTCCCAGAATGTAGGCAGCAGCTTTAAGTACCCCTTAAAGCCCTACCCCTGCCTTGCCCCAGCCTTGGCATTATAATATGTCCTGTGGGAAATCCCTTAGTGAGAAGGTCTGGACAGCTTCTTTCTAAGCCAGGTTTGCTGAATCTCCAGTCTACCCAACTTTGAGATCTCACACCTTTCTCATACCATTTCTGAATAACTATAAACATCTAGAGTTGTAACAACTTTTCTCCCTAACCCCCAATGTGATTAAGAGTAAATAATTCATTTAGTCATAGATTCCATGGGTCTGTGAGTTCCTGCAGATAATGATCTATTTCTTTACATATCTTAGTACTTTGTACATAGTAAGTACTCAGTAAATATGAATTGAATTGATTAAAATTAGAACATGCAGGGGCCTCCCTGGTATCCTAGGGGTTAAGTTCTCTGCACTATCACGCTATCACTGCTGCACCCTGAGTTCAACTCTCCACCAGGGAGCTAACCCACATGGCACAACAGACCTCTTTGATCACCTTAGCAGTGTATTTCAGTAAAATTACCTGATTTGTTCCCACTCTGTCTCTGGTGAATCCTCTCACGCCCCCTACACCTCTTGCCTTCACCTCAGTTCTTGTATGCATAAATAAATAAAAATAAATCCTAAAAAAAATCAGAACATGCAAGAGTGCCTCCATTATCTGAATCTTTGCTACTTCACCAGCTTCCCATACAGATAAAGCACACCTTATTAAATTTGCTGCCTGTTATAATCAAGTTTTCTGTTTGTTTCGCTAGTTATGTGCTAGGGTGGAAAACAGCCTGTATTTCTCTCAGCACCCCTGTGAAGCAGGTTACAGTCCTCAGTTTACATAGGAGAAACTCTGAGAGGAAACCAAGACAGGCTCTTGTATGACATTGAAGTAGCAACATTGAGGTTAGTAATATCTTTAAACTATTATTTGAACCCTCCGTGAGAATTGTTTTTACAATAATTGCAGTTTGGCATCAATGGATTTAGATTGTTCTCTTTTTATTTTTTAATTGCCAAATAAAATACTAAGTGTATGTAACGGGAATTTTGAGAAGAGATAATGTATGATTCATATTCTATGGCAGGTAGTGGATGAAAAATTCCCTTGGGGAAAATATTAAAGTACAGTTGTGATATGATTAATACTGGAAGAATGTCTTTGTTTTAAAAAACCCTTTTCCCACCAATCTCCAGTTTTGAATAGTTATTGCCTGTTTTCATTTGGGTGATTGTTTCCAGTTTTCCCGGCAGCTTCACCAAGATAAAGTCCACTCTGCTTGATGCTTCAGACCACAGCCTTCTCTCAGGTATGCTACCCAAAGGCCCTGCTTGTGTCTGCTTACTCTTGACCTATCAAGTCCATAAAGATATTGTAAATCACATTGGACCTGACCTCTGCTGTCTTTGCATTCCTTGGTTTTTTATTGTCAGTGGGGCACTGAGATTTTGCTATTGATTGCCATTTGTTCAGCATCTTTGGATGGAACCAGGCCAGTTTTGCTCTTTTGTGTTACTATTTTGTGTTGTTCTGTCTAAAAGTGTTGCTTGCCATAAGAGAACCATGGGTAGAACACAGCACAGACCCTAGAGCCCTGCTGCAGGAGCCTTCTTCACATACCTGAGCATTTGACCTTCTCGCCAGAGACTGGTATCCAACGTAACAAGCTGCCAGGAGGTCATCAATAAAACCAGATGAGGTTCTTCAATCTTGATTTTGTGTTCTGAGAGGGACACTGACATGTTTCTACCCACTGTTGCCAGCTCTCATGGTATTGTCTAATTCTAAATCCTCTATTTCTGTTGCCTCTTTTTTTTTTAAGATTTATTAATTTATGCATACAAGAATGGGTGTGTAGACTGGAGGTGTGTATGTGTGTGTGTGTGTGTGTGTGTGTGAGTGTGTGTGTGTGTGTGTAGGGGTTGAGAGGATTCCCCAGAGACAGTGGAGAGCAGAACAGGCCAATCTACTAAATACACTGCTGAGGGGAGCAGTGAGCCCCTCAGGAGAGGTCTTCTGTGCCATGTGGGTAGGCTCCCTGGCCAGGTTGGGAACTCAGGTCACAGTGGCTGGTGTTAATTTGATAGGAGGCTCTCTTTCTGCTTCTTGTATGGACTCACTTTCCAAGGCTAATTCTTGTGTCTACTTCTCAAATGGTGTACTTTCACCAGGAATGAATTGGGCCTTCAGTGGCTACTCTGATGAACATTCAGCATGTACAAGGTTGTAATTTAAAACCTGCACTAGAAAAGGAAGTAATATTTCTCAGGCCCATTGGGTAGCATTTCTTTATCAGTGTTTAGAGGCCTCCACAGGAAATTCTGATGCAAAAATTATTTCACTAAAAGCTTCTTTGACTAAAGCAAATGAACATTCTGATAAAAAAACTTATTTTCCTAGGAAAACCTCTGTCTGCTTGCCCTCCAGTGGCCTTTCTATCTCCATCTCTCCTTCTTCCTCCTTCTTCTGATCTCTCTCCTGCCACACCTTCCATTCCCTCCTTTCTTTCCTTGTCCAGATGGCAGAACTATTTGCATTTACTGGATCTTATCAACCAAAGACTAGCAAGTAAGCACATATACAGATAGCAAAAATGACTTAGTAGTACATGACTTTGGGGTACTGGAATTCCCACCGAAGTGTACAGCAAGTTAGACAACTTCTAGATACACTCTACTTGCTAGAGAGATGACCATCATCATGGTTGAAAACCACACAACAAGAAATAATGTTGATGCTCAAGGAAATGCTCTAGTAGCAAGCAAGCAGCCTCAATCAAGACTGTGATCCTGCCTAAAACCCTCAAAAAATAAGTTTCTGGAAGGATTGAAAGAGGCCACTATAATACATCATTTAGTTCCCTGATTCAGTAAAGAAAAGGTGGGGGAGAAATGTTTGAGTTTTTCATCTAGAACAGTTCTGATGCCCCCACAATTGTTGTTTGATAGCACCAGATGATTGCAGGTGGCTGTTAGCGAAATTTCTCCATGAAACTACTCATAGAGTACAGAAAAATGGATAACTGTCGTGAATCAACCCTGGAAAACTTTAAAGAGACTGAGGTTATTTTTGGGTCATATGTCACCCAATATAAGCCTAGAAAAACTGTCAAGGTGGGACATGGCCAGGAACAAAAGACTCAGGGGCCTTTTGAATACCTGCAGGTGGGTTTTACCGAGTGTCCCTCCTCCATGGGGTTTGAGTATGTTTTAGATGTGAACATGTCATAGCAATGAAACTTTAGGCCACCCACCCTTGGGTTCACCTTTCACAGCTAAATTTGCAATTCCACATTGCCACACATTTGGAAAGCTACTCTACTAGGGAACTTCAAACTGAGGATTCTTACGGATCTTCTAAAAGCAACTATTACCAAGCAGATAGCTGACTCAAAACCTTTAGAACAAGCAGAGGACCTTGGATTATGGCCAACTTCTGTCCAACATGGCAGACCAAGACCCCTATTGATTTCACTGTTTTGTATTCTTATCTGATTGCTTGCAGTCATTCTTCTCATTGTCTATAGGCCCCTGGTTGTCTCTTATCAATAATAGCCCTTTTCCTCTTGTCTTTTTTCTTTATTTCAATGGTTAGGTCAGAACTCACTAATTCTAAGGCCATTATTAGATTATCACAAACAACAGTCACTGTCCTAGATCTAACCAATTGCTGAATCTGCCACCATCACAGACTCCCATGATGAAAGCTTCTGGGAAATTCTGGTCTCATCAAAGGAGACAATAGGGAATTACAGCTGATAGCAGTTCCATTTGCAGCAACAGGGACAAATGACTTTAAACAAATTAGCCTGTGATTCACTAGTATCATGCTTTCCCAGAAAAGAACCAATTATTACAATCTGCTGATCACACCCTAGGTCATTCTAAATTTGAATTCAACAACTTTCCTCATAGGATGATGAGCCAAATACTTGGTATGTAAGAGAGACCAATCAAGATCAAAATATATAACTCAGCTATATGGTTCTGGTTTGCTGAATTAAACCACTTCTTTTTTTTCTAGAGCTCTATGTGTCCCTACCAGAGACTACATCTTTTGTGGTCAAGAGGTCTGGTCCTATTTGTTTCAGATTAACATCTCATGCATGATGTTATTGTATTCTATGACTTGTGTGTATACAGAGATCATAAATCTATAAGTTTCTGACAAGCAGCAACTTTATTGCACTTCTGGGTGAGGTTCCCTGGCCCCTGAGAGTCGAGGTCAGAGAAGTCATGCCTGTTGGGGGACA
>NW_004567112.1:55757447-55782817 GCF_000260355.1 Condylura cristata
TACTTTCACCAGGAATGAATTGGGCCTTCAGTGGCTACTCTGATGAACATTCAGCATGTACAAGGTTGTAATTTAAAACCTGCACTAGAAAAGGAAGTAATATTTCTCAGGCCCATTGGGTAGCATTTCTTTATCAGTGTTTAGAGGCCTCCACAGGAAATTCTGATGCAAAAATTATTTCACTAAAAGCTTCTTTGACTAAAGCAAATGAACATTCTGATAAAAAAACTTATTTTCCTAGGAAAACCTCTGTCTGCTTGCCCTCCAGTGGCCTTTCTATCTCCATCTCTCCTTCTTCCTCCTTCTTCTGATCTCTCTCCTGCCACACCTTCCATTCCCTCCTTTCTTTCCTTGTCCAGATGGCAGAACTATTTGCATTTACTGGATCTTATCAACCAAAGACTAGCAAGTAAGCACATATACAGATAGCAAAAATGACTTAGTAGTACATGACTTTGGGGTACTGGAATTCCCACCGAAGTGTACAGCAAGTTAGACAACTTCTAGATACACTCTACTTGCTAGAGAGATGACCATCATCATGGTTGAAAACCACACAACAAGAAATAATGTTGATGCTCAAGGAAATGCTCTAGTAGCAAGCAAGCAGCCTCAATCAAGACTGTGATCCTGCCTAAAACCCTCAAAAAATAAGTTTCTGGAAGGATTGAAAGAGGCCACTATAATACATCATTTAGTTCCCTGATTCAGTAAAGAAAAGGTGGGGGAGAAATGTTTGAGTTTTTCATCTAGAACAGTTCTGATGCCCCCACAATTGTTGTTTGATAGCACCAGATGATTGCAGGTGGCTGTTAGCGAAATTTCTCCATGAAACTACTCATAGAGTACAGAAAAATGGATAACTGTCGTGAATCAACCCTGGAAAACTTTAAAGAGACTGAGGTTATTTTTGGGTCATATGTCACCCAATATAAGCCTAGAAAAACTGTCAAGGTGGGACATGGCCAGGAACAAAAGACTCAGGGGCCTTTTGAATACCTGCAGGTGGGTTTTACCGAGTGTCCCTCCTCCATGGGGTTTGAGTATGTTTTAGATGTGAACATGTCATAGCAATGAAACTTTAGGCCACCCACCCTTGGGTTCACCTTTCACAGCTAAATTTGCAATTCCACATTGCCACACATTTGGAAAGCTACTCTACTAGGGAACTTCAAACTGAGGATTCTTACGGATCTTCTAAAAGCAACTATTACCAAGCAGATAGCTGACTCAAAACCTTTAGAACAAGCAGAGGACCTTGGATTATGGCCAACTTCTGTCCAACATGGCAGACCAAGACCCCTATTGATTTCACTGTTTTGTATTCTTATCTGATTGCTTGCAGTCATTCTTCTCATTGTCTATAGGCCCCTGGTTGTCTCTTATCAATAATAGCCCTTTTCCTCTTGTCTTTTTTCTTTATTTCAATGGTTAGGTCAGAACTCACTAATTCTAAGGCCATTATTAGATTATCACAAACAACAGTCACTGTCCTAGATCTAACCAATTGCTGAATCTGCCACCATCACAGACTCCCATGATGAAAGCTTCTGGGAAATTCTGGTCTCATCAAAGGAGACAATAGGGAATTACAGCTGATAGCAGTTCCATTTGCAGCAACAGGGACAAATGACTTTAAACAAATTAGCCTGTGATTCACTAGTATCATGCTTTCCCAGAAAAGAACCAATTATTACAATCTGCTGATCACACCCTAGGTCATTCTAAATTTGAATTCAACAACTTTCCTCATAGGATGATGAGCCAAATACTTGGTATGTAAGAGAGACCAATCAAGATCAAAATATATAACTCAGCTATATGGTTCTGGTTTGCTGAATTAAACCACTTCTTTTTTTCTAGAGCTCTATGTGTCCCTACCAGAGACTACATCTTTTGTGGTCAAGAGGTCTGGTCCTATTTGTTTCAGATTAACATCTCATGCATGATGTTATTGTATTCTATGACTTGTGTGTATACAGAGATCATAAATCTATAAATCACTGATGCTGTAAATTCTGACATGGGCATGAGCTGCAAAACAAAATCACCTTTGATTATTCAGCAATCTACCCAAAGAAATCACTAAACTCATTGTCTAAGTGAATAGAGATGTGTTTCCACTGGTAACACACACACACACACACACACACATAACATACACATATGATCGTAAGAAACAGATTACTAACTCCAACAGAATTCATTAGCAATATAATCTCTTCTGTAGATGAACTACCTATCAGCCTCAACTCATTGACTTGAGTAGAGATGGCCTTGCTTTAGATTTATTATTATGTAGTCACAGTGTGTGACATTCCTAATACTATACTTGGATCAGTGAAACAGGTAAGGTGGAACAGGCTACACATTTGCCTTAAGGTAAAAGTTACTTGGCTCTCTAAGGTTCATCTGCATGGCCTATTTGGGATTGTTACAGGGCAACCCCAATGTGAACTGGGTTGCCTGACTGAGGGTTCTCACCTCTATGCTTAAAGGGACTTATAATATGATTCAACTGCAGGCACACACAAAATGGTTAATAATGGGTTTATTTACAAGAGAAAAGGAAATTAGTAACTCAGGGGGAAAAAGAGAGAGAGATAAGTTGGTTAATGCATCCTATCAGTTCTGCAGACGTGGAACCCTAATAGTATGCTGAGAGGTGGTGAAAAACTAAGAGACAAGCCACCATCCAAGAGTCCAAGAGACCCCCAAAGGCCCACATGTCTGGTTTTATATCCAACATGGCTGCTTAACTCTACCCTCAGGCCCCAGTTCTCCTCTCTTTGGTGATGCTGGGATTTGTCGTTTCAGTGTCTGGGGTCCACAAAACCTGTATCTGTAGAGTTCATTCAGGACACCCATTTCCCCTAACAGGATTAATTCTTGGCTTGGGTTTGGGTTCCTGGTTCAAAGCATTTACAGAATGATTTTCTGTTTCCACATAGTGGTCATGATACATCATATCTGTTATATTCTATCTAAGGTTTGAAATGCTTTACACAACCACGACTATCATTATGATGACATAACAACAGAAAGGTCAAGACAAAATACACAAGCATGATGATCATGATGATGATATAACAACAGAAAGGTCAAGACAAAATATTATTGAACTAATAAATATAATAAAGATCCCACCAGGTAGGTGCTTTCAGGCCTGATGCAATTAAACATGCCAACACAGATGTACTTAACAAGTTTGCTCACTTTTAGATTCTCCCTAACCAAGGTTTATGACTGGGTCTCAGCATGCTTACCTATACAAAGGTTGTATTTTAGAAGGTCACCAGCCAAGCTGGTCTCCATGGGCAACCTCCAATTAATTGTATCTCTCTCTTACTCCCTGGTTGTGTAAAGTCTTGCATCAAACAGTACTTGCCTGTTGTGAAGCAATTTATCAATGTAACAGATGTAGAGATAGTTATACACAAAACTAACCCCTTGTCTTCAGAAGGTGCTGAGACTGGGAACTTCCCATGTCTGTTTCTGCAGGCATGTGTAATTAAAGACTTTCCTAACCTTACCATTCCTGAAGTACCACTTGTCTTTTCAATGATGGGGGTAAACCCAGATTTCCACTACAATCGTCCATGGAGATGACAGAAAAATTGATCTGTAAGTGGTGATGTGGATTTCTAGATTTCGTCAACAACTCCCACAAGTAGGAAAAGGGAGGACTGAGAGACTAAATATACAAACAATGATGATGCTATTTTTTTTTTTAAAGATTTATTTATTTATTCATACAGAACTGGGGTACAGGCCAGAGGCTCAGGGGCGGTGAGAGGCTTCACCAGAGACAGAGTGGGGAGCAGAACAGGCAGATTGACGAAGTACACTGCTGAGGGGAGCAGTGGGCTGGACAGGAGAGGTCTGCAATGCCATGAGGGTCAACTTCCTGGCTGGGGATAGAACTCTTGCTACAGTGGCTTCGATAGCTTCATAGTGCTGTGCCACCAGGGGCATTATTTATAACCAAAGAACTCTGATCCACCACCTCTGCAGAGACCAAATCAGGATGATTAGGATTTGGTCAGTGACCGGCAGTTTCTTTGCACCCCCCTCACCCCCCGCACTGTTTCCAACTTAGGATCAACCAGAGAAAGCTGAATCTGTCCCCCAAGTATATCACAAGGTTTCACTTAACTTGCCTCCAACTTCCCCACGCCAGCAACCCCCAATCACAGCATACTAGCAATCTCCTTATCCCTAACATCTTCATCATCACTATCATTTCCCCGCTCCACTGCCTGCCTTTGAGTCTCTGCCATGAGCAAGTGTTGTCCCTGAACTTGAAGCAAGTTCAGAGCAAATAACTTCTATTTGGTCTTATTTGGGTGGTCTTTATTTCTACAAAGCTAGCATACAGGTAATTGTGGAAAACAGTATGGAGGGTTCTCAAACTATTAAGTGGATCTTCCATATGACGCAGTAATTCCATGCCTCGGTATCTACTCACGGCATACAAAAACAATAATTCTAAGAGAAATGTGCACTCCTGTGTTCACTGAAGCACTATTTATAATAGCCAAGCTGTGGAAACAGCTTTAGTGCCACCCAAAACAGGTGAGTAGGTCAGGAAAATGTACCTATGCACAATGAAGTATTACCTAGCCTTTGAAAAAGATAAATGCTTACCATTTGGGCCAACATGGATGGAGCTAGAGAGGGTGATGTTAAGCAAAGTCAGTCAGGAAAAAAACAAGTAATGGTGGTGTCACATATAGAATACACAGAAACAAAACAAAGGGTGAGGTAAAACCAAGCTAATACACAAAAAGCTGACTATAGAACTGAGACTACTGGAGGGAGAAGGGGAGAGGTGGAGGAGGGTAGGGAGGAAGCTCAATAAACTGGTGGAGGACTGTGGGTGTGGTGGTGGTGGGTGTCATATAGTAATAACTGAATGGGAGAGCCTGTACTTCTTACAACAAACATTGTAAACTGCTGTTACTGCAAAAAAATTTATAATTTTTAAGGATATGGTTTATCCTGATTGTGTTCACAAAATCGGAGATAAGTAAAAACATGGACATGACACGAACTTCACATTTTTATTCGAGATCGACAATTTGAATGGTAAATACTGTCATTACGAAATACCAAAATGAAAAATGATTTATTAAAAATATGTAACATTGTTGTCCACTTTGTAGTTTTGACTTCTCCTCACCGGTATAACCCCCATAAAATCCCCACTACCAAGTCACCAGTGAATCATCACTGTAATCTTTTATGCTCTTCCCCATTTTGATTCTTGTCCTTCTCCTCTCATTAGGGTTTTTGTCCCCTCATCCCTTGTTTGGTTCCCCATATTCCTCTTATAAGGTGTTTGTTTTTCATTTTAAAGTGCACTACCTTACTTTGCCTGCTTGCACTAATTTTGAACTTGAGTTGCTCGGTCACCTCTGAAAGGATGCAGGGTCACGGTCTCTCTGCTATGGTAGAGATCTTGTCTCAGTGGCTGAAGTGGTCCTGGGTCGTGGCTCTTTTCATGATGCCAGGTCCAGTTTACAGTGACACCGAAGCCCCTGTAGCCTCCTCTGCAAGATGGCCTCCCTGATGCTTCCATGGGCTGGACCCCCGCTGAGGTGTTAGCCAGGTCCTGTAATTTAGCCTATCCCAGAAACATCTGCGAAACTATTTTGTCATTTGACACGGCAATCAAAACCAGAGTTGCAGAGGTGGACTGCGACTTCTTTGGGGGTGCTGTTAGTTCCCTTGATGGACATGGCAATGTGGCCTAGATTGAAAAATTCTCTGCAACAGTTCTTGTTTCTCATGAGTGCATCTAAGATGGTCTTTCACGGGAGTCCCAGCTCACTAGAAAGTGCTACAAGGTTCTAACAAGGCTGGGTAGGCTGCTGCCCTGGGGAGGGAATAGCTCCCCATGGCAGGTTCCGTGGAGAGGGGTGTCTTCTGCATGAAGCAGCAGAGAAGACTCCTGCACATCTTTATGCTGAAGGTGTGAGAGCGCCCACATTGCTCGTCCTTTGGATGCACCCTTACTAAATCTTTCCAGGACCATAAGGGTAAGGATTTCATAGGAACTTTCCAAAGTCATCTGGCTAAATACCCTAGATGGGGAAATATTTAAAGGGAACCTAGAAACCATTCAGTGCTCTGCCTGGAAATGAATGCTTTGCTTTTGAACTTTCTTTTTATGTGAAATATTTGTCCAAGTCCTGATCTTGGGCATTAAGCTGCACTTCCAACCTGGCCTTGGGGTGGGAAGGAATCCTTTGTGAAACCTGGTAGAGAACTTTTTTTTTTTTTTTTAAGAAAGAAAAGACAAGCTTACAAGTCCACAAACACTTTTCTCTGCATAGGTTTCTAAACATTCAAAGGTAATGACTATACCAAGTAGCTGACCCTAGAAATTACATTTATTGCCAGTCCTTGTGGTCCAGGTTGGAGGCAGTCAACACCATACAGGCACTGTAGGTCAGGAGCTACACACGAGGCCCCAGGGCCCCTGGGTGAGGTATGTACATCCTGTGTGCAAATCTATACAACCCAGCCCTTGGCATCAATGAATAAAACCACCAAAAGTCGTTTATGTTGGTAACAGTTCAAATCTACAAACTGACTCACCTGCTCCGTCAGGCATTTGACAAGCTTACAGAGGATTTCCACACAGCCCCATCAGGACATAAACAGAAACATTTAGTATTTGCAGGCTGGTTGAAGGGTTTGGCCAAAAGTTTCCTGCCAGTTTCCCTTTAGTTACTGCCATGCAGTTTACAGTCTCCCAAATCTGTGCAACTCCAGCTTCAAGAAATAAACAACAGGCAAACTGCAGAGAACTGCAAATATAGCAGGTCCTTAGATAATGCCCTTTTGCTATAACTTTGATGAGAAAAAATATTTTGGCTGATGTTGAATGAAAACTATGTTCAAGAACCTGGTTTTGTTACATGTGTTTCTCTAAAAGTTACCACTTTTAAGAACTTAGACCCACAAGGTGGGTCTAGATACTGGACCTCAACTTTGGCTGTGGCTCTATTTTAGGGAAAGAAACCTGAAGGAATTCCTTGAACAATGGAATTGGCAGTTTTTAAACATTATGTATGTACCTCTTCACATACGTGGTGCAAATGGAGTTAATAACCTCACCACCAGCCTCCTAGTATTTTGACCACTCTTAGTTCCCCAGCAGTGACAATAGATTGCCTCGTGATATTTTAATCTTTATAGTAAAACTTCAAATTCAGAAACTGATGTTTCATTAGGAAGTTAAAGAGAAGTTTACACATTTTATGATACATAATTTTATTTACAAACTGAAATTTTTAGTCACCTTGATTACAAAAGCAAATTAACATGGTATGGTTTAATACCTTTCGTAAATAAAGTTTACAAATTTTAATAACGACAGATTGCTACTTAATACTCAATGATATTTAATACATAGTAACTTCTGCATATATGCATATGGAAGTTCTGTCTGATAGGGCTAGTAAGTATGAGTACTTTTATAACTCAGGAATAGACAAATAGATTATTACTCAAGAATTAATTTCCCATCACTGGGTTAGTCAATTAGACCTGAAGTTCTCATCCTGCCAAGAACAACCTAGCTGTAGTAACTCACACTTACAGAATAGACATTTTTAATAATTTGAGAGATTTTTATTCTTTTTTTTCCTGCATTTAACAAGACTATCATTAAGCACATCTGAAAACCAAAAGTTTACCACAACGATATATTTGTAAATTATCACAGTGTATTCTGAAAAAATGGCCCACACTAAAGCTACATTTAATACATCTCTAGTAACTGTTTCTCCAGCTCTCTCTCTCTCTGTATACACATGATGTGTGCGCACAACACACTTCATGAGTCTCCCACACATACGACCCAAGCCTTCTTGGCCACACAAAATACTGTCATTTTACGGCTTTTGTGAAATGCCTGCAAAATACAGCATTTTAAAGAGACTACTTTCACAGTGCTTTAAGTCTTAAGACCAGGCAGTTTGGTAACCAGACCTCTGCTGCAAAGTTGTAACAGACGGAAGAGCGCCAGGACTTCCCAAAAACCACTCCCACGTGATGGGAGGAGGGCCGAGTATGTGTGACCACAAACGAGCGGTGAAGAATGACAAGAAACTATGAGTCATAGTCAGAATCTAAGAAACAGAAATGTCTAGCAGCATTAAGTTACAAACACAAGAGGAGTTGATACATGTACCTTTTCACATAAGCTCTATAAGAGCCAAACCACACTTTTCCACATTAGAATTGTAATCAGAGGTGTAGCAATTCTTGGTCATATTCAGTGCGACTTTTAACATAACTAACTGAACTGTTCCTTCAAAAGGAGCACAGGCCCCACCCTATTCTAATATGTGGAATGAGTCACCGCTTTTCTGGCCCTGGACGTGGGGTGCACAGAGGGCTGCTGGAGTTGAGAGTCGTAGCCAGGTCTCTGCTGTCTGCAGTCTCTGCACTGGAGGTCACGCTCCTGGAACACCCCTATGCTTCATACTTTTTTCCTCACTGGAGCAGTGATCTCTCAGTGATAGGGACAAATGTGTCTTGTGAACCCACTCCCTCCACATCACCCTTCTACATAGCAAATATGGCATCAGATCTCTCCATTGTGCTAAATCTAAGAATCATCTTAATCATGATGAAAATCAAATGTCTTGCTAAGAAAAGGCTACATGATTTTACAAAACTGGTTTTCAGATGCTGAGCCAAGGCCTGTCTGGAGGCTGCCCCTTCCCCTCCACCTTGGTAGAGCTATGACACTGCTACAAGGTCTTGCCCAGCTCTCAGGCTCTCAATTTGAACAAGAACAGGTCAATTTGGCCTTTATTTTTCCTGCTGCCTTTGCGAGTGCGTGTGTGCATGTGTGTGTGCTTTGTGTTTAAATCTTGTTGCCTTCTCTGGTGGGGACCAGAGAAATCAAACAGTTCAGGTAGTTAGTGAGGGACCCACACGTGTGAGCAGAGTGACTGGTGGTCACGGATGAATCCAGACCACCCTGGCGCCGCCGAGGGCCGTAGAGAAGGGAAGACCTAAACACTGAACTCAGGACTCTCATCCAGTGCGCTATCTCTGCTAGGAGGGAAAATCGCCAGCCAGTGTGAAGTGCAGGTTTCTTCCCTTGTGAGTCCATTACCTTGCACAAAGAAATGTTAGCTATCAAATGCGTCCATTAATTGTGCCGCTGAGGGTGAAACCATCCAGTTAGCATATACACTATCATTTGCATATCGTGGACACCCAGTGTTAGTGCCATCGGCTCTCGTGAGTGGTACAGGACTCTCTTCAGGCCAGTTCGGGTCTGACATGCCTAAAAATGAAAACAGATCATTTGTTCTGCACTGAAGAACCAACACTTCATGTGCAGACAGTAAGGCCTTGGCAAAACTCCCTTTGAGGATCAAACCAAACTTCCGATTGTTGTGCCAATTGCATAAATGGTTTCGTGCTTCAGGTTTCCAGACACTGTACTACCAAGGGGTAATGCCACATGCTCTTTTGGTAATGGTGACTTAACAGAAATGACCAATTTGACTGAGTTTCACAGTTTCAAACCTGATACATGCATCTGTTGGTCCGTTTAACTCTTTCTAAGGCAGCATCTCATATCCGCCATTGCTGTACAAATGGCTACTGCAGTGGTAAGCTCCTAGAAAAGGTTCTCTAACGTAAAGAAGCCTACTCGACTCGTCTTCCATCCAAGTCTAACAGAGAGGAGCGAATCTTCCATGTCAAGGGCACACGCAGGTGAGCCCCACAGCGTCGACCGACCGGGCAAATGGCGTACAGCACTAGACCCGAAGCCAGCAAGTAATAGTAACTCAGGAGGCATGCAAAAGGAACAATGTTGGCTGGAAAAGTGCTTGCAACTCCAAGATTTTCAAACAATCAATGAAGTTAGGAAACAGGAAAAAATTTCAAGTATTTAATCGAAGACAAAAGAAGGAGTTTTGGCAAGAACCATATTTACTGTCCATTGCAAGACCACAGCACCACAGACTATGTTCTTTCAAAAAGCATTTGCTCCAGCTTTTACCACTGACTTTAAAAGTGACAAGTGTCACAACACCGTGTAATGCAAAGGATGTGAAAATAGCAGTCTGTGTGTGTGTTCCCCCGACAGGGGACACGAGGCTATGGCCAAGGTCAGGCTGCACGCTCCTTCCCAGTACCAGCACCCCCTCCAACTCCCCCCGCCCCCAGCTCCCATGAGCCACCCATTGGTCCAGACAGGATCTGGGGGTGCTGCTGTCTGGGCTCTCAATGCAGGCAGGGTGGTGCTGGCTCCTCCTTTCTAAATTTGGTACCTCCCCTGATTGAGCAAATTTATCCCAGTGGTTAAATTCAAAGTTCAATGACTTGATAACCACCCCATAAGCACTCATTCATCACTGACTCAATTTCCCCTGAGAGTTCTGCCCTGCTCTCTTTCTTCTCTGTCACCTTAAATTGCTGGGCAGCATAATAGTTGCACTTATTTTCACATCCTTTAAAAAAAAAAAAAAACAAAAACAAAAAAACATAGTTGCAAAAAATGCCTGAATGTAAACTGATGCAAAGTCAGACATTTACAAATAAAAAGGTTCAGGGCGGGCTTTGGCTTCATTCAGACCAGAAACACTCTTAGAAAGCATTACAGAGAGTAAGGATAGTGTAGAGAGGAACGATGTTGCTAGAATCTAGTAAATGCATGTGAAATTCTACCATAGAGTTTGTTTTCAATCCACGTGGAGGGGAGGGTTCGAGGGAGGGGAGCATTATTACAGTCCACCAGGGGTGTCTCCTCCTCTGAGAGGCCGTCATCATAAAGCAGGGAGTCAGATGGGGTGGACGCAGCCAGGTCCAAGTAGTCCTGGAAGACAGAGATGGCCGGTCACCCCAGCCTGGGCCACAAGCGGACATGTCCAGGGATCTCTATTTCTTCCCTACCACTGCTGAGGGCATTAGCCCTGACCTAGCTCTAAGTGCACCAGCCCACTGGCCTCCTTGGGCTTCCCTCTCACACCACCCCACCGAGAACCAGCACTGCTATCCCCTAACTCCTGCCTGGCCTTGCTCATGGTCCTCATCACAGCCCCCTCTAAGAGTCGCCTTGTTGGGTCTCTACACTTGTCCCGTATCTGTAGCACTGGGGAACCAGCCTACTATGAAACCTGAGCTCTCTGCAGCACCTTTATTTGAGGAAGCCAAGATATATCTCCCCCCATGCTGGATGCTTCAGCTTCCCTTCAGGGTGCCCTTCTATCCAGAATATCACATCAGGACTCAGAAATTGGAAGTCACGGATGCGGGTTTTGCACAGGATACTACCATTGGCTTCAGCTCCAAGCGTTGACAGTCTTGAATGCCGGCTACTTATGCTGCCCTGCTTAACTGGATGAAGAACCTCAAGAAGGCCAGTTCTCTGGGCGTCAGCTCTTTTGTTTAAGACAAGCCTTCATTCACAGGAATCAGAGGCTTTGCCTAAGCCCCTTGCTAACGTTAGGCTTTATTTCAAGTGGCCTAGGCCAAACATCTTATTTTTTGTGCTTGAAGAAATGGCAACCTTTAGTAAATGTGTCAATGTCAGGGATGAAACCAGTCTGTGCCTGGTCTGTTTTGTTTATTTATATCCCCAGCATTTGTGACAGAACATGGTGTGTAGCAACTGCTCAATAAATATTTGTTGAAACTTGGTTGGCTTTCTCATTTGTTCATAGAGTTGGAAACAGGAAGCCAAGGCTGAAGCTAGCCTTGCAGATGTTTTGTTTGGCCCCCTCCCACATTTTTGGAAATTTAAATACGTTCCTAACATTAAAAACTGGGAAACTTGACAGAAGTGGCCCTTCGAGTTCAGAAGACCAGCCATGCAAACGCTTATATTCCTGTTATATGAGGCTACAGTTGAGTAGTTCTTCAGAGAAGACTGCCTGCTCTGCTTCCATTTGCCACAGTCACCACCTCTCCCTAGTCACCTCCCACCCCCCTGCCTGGCCCCTCAACACATAGGTGCCCACTGCAACTCTACTTTCTTACGTTCTATTACTGAAACTAATTTAGCTTTGGAGATTTTTCTTCTCATACTTGTTTGTGGAGAACTCTTCCTAAGTATCAAGCTAAGAATCATGGTTTCTTCAAGCTTTGAAAAGAAGCCCAAGGGCCCTTACGCCCGAAGGGTTAGTTGCTGCTGCCTTCAGAGGCCAGCATGTTCATCTTCCTCTGCACAGCCTTGCTTGGACCCTCCCTCCCCTGGGGACTTCACAGACCTGGGGTGAGGCTGAGTCCCACCGTTGCCAAGACTGGCCCCAGCAAGTGGCTGCAGGTACTTACTCTGCTCTTAACCATCATCTTCTCCAGGTCTTTGCTGATATCGGCAAACACTGGCCTCTTGTCTGGTTCCTGCTTCCAACACTGCAGCATCAGACCGTACCTGGTGGGAAACAGACAAGTGCTCATGACGCAGGAGGGACTACCCAATCACACTGCCACCCTGGCATGTGCCTTGTTCTGCCCCAAGCCTCAAAGCTGTTTCTATGTTGCTGACACCCTTTTCTAAGCTGGGCCAGGGTCTGAGGGGTCACGTGAGGCCCAGGGCAGCTGGCGTGACGATCCAGCTGGTAAACTTCTCTTCTGCTGAGAGAAATTTATTTTCATCTCCCTTTCATAGCCAGTGATGAAGAGCTGATGGGCTGCTGTGCCCATGAAAGTAGCTGAGGAGGAAACGTCGGTCCTTGAAATTCTTATAAAAGATGAACTGAGTGTGGAAACAGACAAAAACTTTTGCTAGTTGCATCCCTGACTTGCACCTTCCTCACCTCCCGGTGCCCTGGCACAGCTGCAGGGCCTCCCGAGCTGCCATGTGGGTGTGTGCTTGGCCAGCTGGCTGCCAGTTCAGGCCACCCACGGAGGTGGCGCCAACTCAGCCTTGCACTCCCCCTCCGGCCCAGCCCTCAGGCAGAGGCAGGCGCACTGCAGACTTTGTGGGATGAACTGGCCCGCATGTCCCTGCCTGTGAACGCTGTTCTCAACCTGTCCCCCAGAATCAGCTGATATTTTGTCTCTCTGGGACAAAAGCCCAGGTTCCCCTTGCCTGGATCAGCACCTTCATTTGGGAAATCCCTAATATGTATACCTTTTGGGTAATTCTGAATTACTTGCCCAAATGCCCTGCGGGGATGGGTCTCTGGCCGTGGGCTCCAGCTGCTCTGCAGTCTGAAGCCTTTCATTCTTCTCACTACATTTCTCTGGCCTGCTCCGCCTTATCCCTGCAAGTCTCCCAGGAAAGCCATTCAGTTCCAGCAGAACTGGGACTCTAACACCTGCCATCACGCCCAAGGGTGGTGGTCAGGCTTCTGCCCTGTCACGCTCTGCCCTTTCGCTACCTGCTGCCCAGCACACCGCCGGCTGCCCCTGTGGTTACTCTGAGCAGGGAGGGAATGAGCACACATCTCCTTCCCTGGAGACCCAGTGTGTGCCCAAGGGAGGCCGGGACAGTGCAGAGTCCGCTCACATCTCCTCGCTGCAGTTGTCAGGACGCTCCATCCGGTAGCCTGTCTTCAGAAGGTTGAAGAGCCGCTCCGGAGGAATCCCAGGATAGGGGTTGCCACCCAGGGTCACAATCTCCCACAATAGGACACCGAAGGACCACCTGTACGGTGCAAGACCACCAATGAATGACTGGGCCTGGGGTGCCCCCAGCACAGCCCAGATATACATCCCAGCAGCTGTTGACCCACCAATGCCCCGAGCAGATGCTCAACTGCAGATGGATCAGAATGGCGGTGGGGACTAGCAGCCTGCTGACCCTGATCCCACCCCATGATGCCAAAGCCCGAGCTCAGACCCCACACCCACAAGGGTGAGTGGCTGCCCCTGCGGGGATGTGTCAAAGCATCCAAGAGGGCACAGAGCAGCTAAGGAAGCACAGCAAAATGCAAGGAGGGATTGGGGTTCCCTGAACAACTCCTTCAGCTCTCTCCTGTGTGCTGGGGGATGTTCTAAGAGCTTAGAAGAAAATAAAATTACTGCTATACAAAAATATTTAACTGTCAGGGAAAAAATACTATGAAGTGGTTATAAAAAATCAGATTATAAAACACCATTACCACACAGTTCCCCCTGCAGGAATGAAAGGTACATACCTGCACACCACAGAAAACACTAGAAGGTGAAGTCTGTGGGGGTCAGCAGGAGTTACTAAGGGGTGTTGGGACCCAAGTGATTTTTAGTGTCTACAATATGTTTTTCTCTGCAATTGTTCTACAGTGAACTTTGGTAATCAGAAAACAGTTGTTTCAAACTGTTTCAGACCGCCTTTCCACAGCCCACATTATTCAAGAAGGTATGTCGGTTGATGGCAGAACCCAAAGAAACAAGTTGGCTGTGTTTTGAAAGCTATCAAGTCTTAAAATAATTTGACAACCAAGTTTTGGTTCCCATTTCTGAACACTCAAGTGGAACCCTGACTGTGGGCGGGGACCAGTTCCAGGGCACCTGTCTGAGCCTGATCCCCTAAGAAGGGCCCTGTCTGACTGGGTCTGTGCTCACTAAGATGCTTGGAGAGGCCGGGGGAGGGGCCAGATGGGGAAGCCACAGAAGAGAAAGTGAGCCAAGGAGGGGAGGGGTGGTGACCTCCCACACTGTTCTCATGCATTCCGTGGGGCTTTCAGAGCCACTGCTGGACCCTGCCCCTTGGATGACTTCCAGAAGCCCCCTTGGTTTGGGTACCATTGAGGACGGTTGGCATGGCCCAAGGCAGTGAGGGCCAGCACTATGCCCCAGCCACACTGCCTAGACAGGTGGCATGGTCCCTGCCAGTATAAATGTCCCAATGTAACTATCTCAGAGATGATGACATGCACACTTACACGTCACTTTGGGTGGTGTAGATATGATCGAAAAGGGACTCAATTGCCATCCATTTGACTGGGATCCGACCCTAAAGAAGTAAAAGAGAGGTAATAACATCGCTCTGACATCCTAGGTACCACAGCCGGTGGTGGAGGGTGGGGCCGTATAGGAGGCGCAGATGCTGACTGAGAATGCCTAGAGCGCACCAGGGTAGAGAGCAGCCTCACGGGACTGGTCCCCGTCCTCCTCTCCCAGGCTGGGCTGAGATGCCCAACGGGGTCAGAACAGAGTCAGCTGCTCTGCCCAGAGCCACGCGGGATGTGCCTGTGGCACACCACATTCTTGCTGAGAAGAAATGTGAGGAATGGAGACCCAGGCCAACTGAGGTTCTCCTAGGCCGATCCAGGGCTATGTGGCACCAGGGGCGGTACCACCCAATGTGTGGTCCATAGGTACTGTCCAGCAAGGCCGCTCATTATTTCTGAAGGGGAACAGGCTTGGGGAAACCACCTTTTACCATTTCCATCTTTTGGCCTTCTGTCACAAACTAAAGGCTCTCCTGAGGAACCTCAGGGAAGAAATCTGTGTGTGGCATGGGTTTTGCCCTCTTATTTCATCCCCTGACCCCTCGGCATCCCCAGAAAGACTGTCCTCCATGATCAAGGCACTGGCTAGACCTAGTGAATGCTGTCCAGGACAATTTTTGCCATTGTTTTTCAAGAGGTGAACTCAAAGCACAAACTGGTCTTAAAAATGCTTGCACTAGATTTTGAAATTCCTTTTTCTTAACAGAGTTCTTTCGGGCTTATGTTGTTAATGAAGCATGAAGGTTTCTGGGGTGCATGTTGGTAACACACTGCCAGAGTCCCACTCTCCCAGGGTGTCTGTGTTTGGATGCCCGTGTTGCTCTAGTCTAACACAGGACACAGGGCTTTGTTCGAGGTCAGTGTATCAACAGGAAGCTCTGTCCACACCCGGCTCGTGGGGTGGGGAGCAGCCTCCTCCAACCCCCCTTCAGTAGTTCTGTGATGTGTAGTCAAAGCAGAAGCCCCTGAAGAAATGAAACACCCTCCTCAGGGCTCCTTCTGACCCCTCCGAGCAAGGCTGAAGTGGGGGAGTGGTGTTTCATGTTTTTCTCTTCTGGGCAGCATCTATTCTGAAAGTGGGAGTAGCTGTGACTTTCCATTGTCTTGTCAGGCTGCAGGAGCAGGGCTGAGGGGCCAACAGAACTAAAGGGATGAGATAAATGCCAGAGAATACAACTTCCCAGAAGAGTTCTCAACCATCTCATTTAGAGACTTGAAGAATGTTCCAATGAACTCGCCAAGGGTTCCCTGTGCACCTTCCAAACTCATCCAGCAGGCCCCATCCCAGGGAGTCACACCTGAAAAGCAGTCCATTCCTTTCTGGAAAGAATGACTGCCACGCTTGGGTTTATGTCTCCAAATAACTAGAATTACACAGAAAGGAAACAGTTTTTTTCAGTCTGCAAGAACAAGCGTGAACTGTTATTTCCGTTGTTTCTGGGCCTTCAGAAGTGAGAGGCTAGAAAAGCAAGATAAGTTTCAGGGCCCCAGTCCTTCAGGGAGCAGCCCTCAAATTCCAGGTGTGGCACTCAGGAAAAAAGATGATGGAGGGGTAAGGGTGAGTCTGAATCGGGGTGTCTGGGGACCCTGGCACAGGGAAGCCTTCGGGAATGAGAACTAGATTACATTCCAAAAACCTGCTTTATCTGGGGCCCTCCCTGGTGGTGCAGGGGGTTAAATGCACCATTAAGAAGCTAAAACCCACTTCAACGTGGGTTTGATTCCCAGCCAGGGAGTGGCGACCCACATGGCGTGGCAGACCTCTCCTGGCCCCACCCGCTGCTCCCCTCAGCAGTGTACTTGTCAATCAGCCTGTTCTGCTCCCCGCTCTGTCTCTGGCGAATCCTCTCACCACCCCTGCACCTCTGGCCTGCACCCCAGTTCTGTATGCAAATAAATTATAAAAAAACCCCAAAACCTGCTTTATCCTCCCCACATGTCCCAAAGGTGCTGCCCCCCAGTGCAGGAGCACCTGGCCAGCACTCCCTGGGTCCAGTACCTTGCTCCTCTTCACATAGGAGTCCTCTTCATAAACGTCTCGGGAGAGGCCAAAATCTGAAATCTTCATTTTCCGCCCTTCAGCTACTAGGACGTTTCTGGCTGCCAAGTCCCGATGGACGAGCTACAAGGAAGACAGCGAGGGAAGCCCTGAAACCCGGGTCCCGCTGAAGGCTGTTGGGGGCGGGGGTGCAGCTGGGCAGGGGCGGCACACACCTTCATCTCGGCCAGGTACTGCATCCCCCGAGAGATCTGCCAGGCGAAGGAGATGAGGTCGCCCATTGTCAGGGCCCGCTCATCTGGGTTGTCCAAGTAGCTGGAGTTGCGGCTGCCCCGGCTGCCCACGTAGCCGGGCCCTGCCTTGCGGCTTTCTCGAAGGAAGCCCCTCAGGGAACCATACTTGGCGTACTCCACAATGAGGAGGAGCGGCCCTGGGGGCAGAGAGGGGGCTATGGGCTGGCTGCCTGCAGGCTAGGAAGTCAGGCCAGCACTGGGCAATGTGTAGGGGATCGGGAGGCTGTGGGCATCCCCGTGTAGGCTTTATACCCCAGAAGCAAGGTACAAGGGACAGACAGAGCCCTGCTTGGGTCACTTAGCGCCTTTGTGGAAGCCCTAGTGGCAGCTGGCTCCCTGAGTCATTGTGTATGGCTCCTTTCTGGCGTGTCCAAGATAGGCAGCCAGTGCGCTCAGCCCTGGCCTGGAGGCTGCCCCCTGCTGCCGGAATGGCGTGTCTTTCCAGGTCCTTGGTACTGCTAGAGGGTCTGGTCCTGCACAAGGCTGCCAGCTTTCTGCAGCTGCTGCCTGTCCCGAGTTTTACTGACCAGTGTTCCTGTCACCATGGCTCTGTCCCTGTTTCGAACCTCAATATACACATGCACACATACATGCACAGTGAACCCCAAGAAGCACACTGGGTTTGGAAGCCCAACAGATCAGTCTCGTCGCCTGTGTCCTCACGTGAGGGGTGGTGACAATGCCTTTGCCATGCAGGGCTGGGATTGGGTCTCCTGGAGGTCATGGCACACATACCCCCACCGGGTGCAGTCCATTTCTGGAGCTCCCTGCCCCGGAGGCTCTGTCTGGAGTGGGGTGCTGACAACTGAAATTCAGAGCCCTCTGAGCAGCCTGGCAGGCCCAGAGAATGTTGCTCAGGAGCCAGAAGCCTCATACAAGCACTCCTGTAGGAGGCCCTCTCGCCCTTATCCCCCAGCAGGATGCAAGGGCCAGAGCTTCTGAAGGATGGAGGGTGTGGTGAGGAAAGGTGACAGAGGACGGAACAAAATAGTCAAGGCTGCCCCACGGCTACCTGTCTTGTGGCAGGCTTACCGTCCTGGCTACAGGCTCCATACAGCTTGATGACTTGTGGATGGTTGACCTGCTTCAGCAGGTTGAACTCTGACAGTAGGTCCCGCAGCTCGCTTGGGGAGGCATTCTCTGCAACGCAGGTAAACAGCAGGCTGTAAAATGATCCCTCAGGAAGGGGCGATGATATCACCTGACCCACACCTGACCTGCAGAGATTTGTTAACCGCCTTCGCAGACAGTCCCAGCCCAAGTTCAGACAGAGTGTGCAAGGACCTGGCTGCTCTGAGCTTCTCGCAGCTCATGGAATGCTCAACAGCATCCTTATTGCCTCCAAGCAATAAGAACCCTCAAGAAGAAACTTCCCCATAAGCAGGGTCACCATGGAAAGCCTCCCCAACACTGGGCTGTGTGTATAAGTGACATTACTTTTCTGCAATCACCGTCATACAAAGACATTGGTACAAAGAGACTCACCTAACCCCTTCGTTAGTTCTTCTAGAAAGGCAAAGGGACACGGTGATATCCCTAAACACACAATGACCACATTCTCAGCAGTGGGGGGTAAAGTCCTGGGAAAGGGCGAAGACAGTGAGACAGCACAGAAGTGGCCTCTTGCCACGCTGAGCACATGTATCCCGTGGGCAGGCAGCCCTGTGGCTCTTGCCCAGCTGTTGCCACGCTACGCCTCTAGCTGCAGATTTGTCTAGAAGTGAGAGGGCAGCTGAGGAAGGGTGCCAAGTCTGCTTGATGGCTGACCCCAACATGGGAGGCTGGCAGCTGGTCTCACTTTGCTCCTTAACTCCTGGGGTCTCCCTAGTGTGGGAAGACCCATAATACCCTGGCAGTGTGGTCCACCTGCCACATTCAAATGTGTGTGTAGCAGCAACTGGGGCCTAACTCCCGGCTGTTGGGGGCTTCGTCCACATGGGCCAGGGTGTGGCCACGGTAGATGTTGTCCACCCAGAAACACTCAGTGTGTGCCACTCAGAGACAAACATGTGGCATGACTGGTCATGGGAGGGGCAGGTCTCCTGGAGGCGGCCAGAGATAGGGCAAGCCAGGGTGGCAGGGGCCAGGGGCCAGTCCTTACAGAACTCTACAGATAATGGGCCGAGAGAAATGAATGGGACAGACTACTGCAAGAAGAGTGATCGATGGACGCCAAAAAGGGCTCATGATGCTTTAAAACTCCACATTACGTTTCACCCAGCATTGGGGCAGAAGTAGCACCAATCTAGCACCTTCCAAGGGAGTAAAAAGTCTTCACCCTGTTGCTCTGGTCACCACCCCCACCAGCAACCTGGCAGGGCGGCTTCATCCCTGGTCATCCCTGGTCTCACAGAGGCACCTGTTTGCATTGCCTGGACAGGTACCTTTCAGCATCTTCACGGCCACAGTCGTGTACCCAGCTTTGCCTTTCAGCCGGAAGGCTGTTGCCTGGACCACTTTTCCAAATTCACCTTCTCCCAGAGTTTTTCCAAGTATCAAATTCTTCCGAGGGAATTCCCACTTTGGATCCTCCTATGGTGGGGGTGAAGGAAGGGAGAGGAGAGAAAGACACTGAGGATGGGCCCTCCCGCCCTCCCTGGTGGTGCAAAGGGTTAAAGCATAGCACTATGAAGCTATTGCAGCCACTGCAGCATGAGTTCAATCCCTGACCAGGGAGGTGACCACATGGCTCAGCAGAGCTCTCCTGGCGCATCCGCTGCTCCCCTCAGCAGTGTACTTTGTCAGTCTTCCTGTTCTGCTCCCCACTCTGTCTCTAGTGAATCCTCTCACCCCACCACCTCTGGCCTTTACCCCAGTTCTGTATGTATATACAAAAAAAAATCTTAAAAAAAAAAAAAAGACACTGAGGTAAAGACAAAAACCCAAAAAGGAGTTCCTGCAGGGGGAAACTAGTGTGCAGAGAGTTGACCATCACTGAACCCGCTGGTGCTGGTTCCCCACTCACTGAAGGCTGAACCCCAGAGACAGATCTTACCATGAAGTTATATGATGGGCTCCCCTCCAGAGTGAACCCCAGAGACAGATCTTATCATGAAGTTATATGATGGGCTCCCCTCCAGAGTGACACCACAGAACGGTCTGGAACCTTGCTGGTCCCAAGTCTACTGAATGCACCCTACGCCACTCTAAGGCTATGTTCTTGCTTACAATGAGGGGTTCAGGGCTACTAACAACCACAGGTAGTGGGTGCATCCCTTCTTCCACGGGAGTCTGGCCCAAGCCTCTCAGTGCTATTGCCACTTTGGGCACCCAGTGTAAGGTACTGATTGGTCCACAGTCTGCGCCTTGGTCCGCCCTCTCTGTTGGTGTCCAGATACCCAAAAAGGACCAAATTGGCACCTCCCTGCCCAAGACCCCCAGCTTCTTGGAAAGGCACCACTATGCTCCTTGGGACCCCCCCACCCCGGGTTGTACAAGAGCCTACACCTCCCTCGTGCCCCACTGTTGCTCTGAACCTGCGTACGCGGCTCACCATGTTCCCCTCCTCCTTCCCACTGAAGTTTCGTTCACTCAGCAAGGCACTCTAGAAAGACTTCCCTGACTCCAGCCTGTCTTTGTACTTGAATTCCAATCAGGGATGTTGAAGCCTGTCGGGCCCCCCCTTTCTGTGTCAGCACTGTCATCCATTTCCCTACAGCCAAGCAAGGGCATGTCTGGGGTGCTGCTCCCTGATAGGCTCACCCACGCCAGAAATGATACCATTGGGGACCCACGCCCTGTGTTCTGAGATCTGTACGTGCACGCATGAATGTGCTCCCCATGTACGGAAGTGGCTTCCACTCAGCACTATGGCCAGGGACCCTTCCAGCCAGCTTCTGGGGTGTCCTGGTGCTGCAGGCCCCAGGAGGGCACATAGTCAGGGTCAGAGTTGACAACACTAGCGGGACACCCAGTATCCGCACTTCTACGCTGCAACGAATCACCACTGACTGCAGAGGCTGCACTCAGCACATGTGGATAGCACCGGAAAAGTCATTCTTTCTACTTTCTATCAGGAAAAACAGAGACCAGGACCTCCATGCTGGTCAGCGTGGCCCTAGGGCCCCAGCTGGGCTCTGTCTGCTCTGTGCTGGGGTGATACATGTCTATCTGGCCAGGCACTCACCAGCACCCCCTTCCTGTGTGCTTCAGAGCAAACCATCCAGGTTTCTGAAGGAATCAAATGGCTGGTCCCAGAGGCCTGTTGTGGAGATTTCTGGGGGTGCCTGCTGGCTGATGGGCATGCTCCATCAGCGGACAGGTCAGAGCCTTGTGGGCCTTGGCCACCACAACTGCCCCAGGGACCCCTCTACCACCCCAGCTAAGGCCCTGCCTGCTGCCATCTCCTGCTGGGTAGGGACAGCACTTCCCCACAGGGCTCCCACTTCTGCGCCTCCTTCTCCAGTCTTCCCTGCAGAGCAGAGACACAACATGAGCTCCTCTGGCCAACCCCCACTCCTAGAGGCCCCACTCTCAACAACTAAAGTCCATATCCTTCCTTAGTCTCCCCAAGGCCTTTGGGACCTTCGCGTAACAGTTCCCATCAAGTTGGGCTGCCAGCCCGCATGGGTCCTCATGGCCCAAATGTCATCATGCATCTAACCTACTTCGAGCCCCCACCCCGTGCTGGAAGGCAGAGAGGTGAAGGCGGGGGCCGTTGGAACATCCATAGCGTCTTCTCCGTGGACAGCACCTCAGCTGTCACGGGCTCTGGGTCACAGCAGGGAGCCTTGTGAGACCCTCCCTGCCCCCATCTCTCTGCTGTCCCCGTCACCTGTGGGGCCTTCAAAGGCGGCTGCCCGCCTCCCCGCCCCTGCAGCCCTCTGGAACCTTACCGGGATCTTGAAGGCGTCCACTGAGACCTGGTTCTCCATGGAGTCCAGCGAGGGTCGGCGGGCGCCAGAGGAGGAGTAGCTGACAGGGAAGGCCTGGGTGGGCCGGCGGAAGGTCATCTCAGCGGAGGCAATGGGTGGCTTGTGGGCGTTCTTATGGTAGCGGTGAATGCAGAAGGTGGACAGCAGGACGGACACGATGAAGGAGAAGAGGACGGCCGCCGCGATCACCGTGCGGCAGAGTTCATCACACAGCGGGTCTGCAGGCAAGGGTGGCCGTTGAGGGGCAGCACTCCATGAGGGCGCCCCTGAACACTACCAGCGGCCAGCAAACACCGTCTTCAGCCCACCATGCCCACAACAGTTGGGCTGTGGCCTCTGGGACCAACTGAGCAGCCTAGCAAGTGCCACTGGCACGAGAGAGTGGGAGTGACACACCCCACCAGCACTGACAGACACACTCGTGTACTTTTGCGCTTGGAGATGGTCATCGCCTCCAAGGGGCAAGAGGCACAGAGAGGCTGAGCAGACGCACAAGGTCACACAGCAGAAGCTGTGCACCCACTGAAACCAGAGACCCTGGAGGGCTGCCAGGAAGATTAAGCTTCTCCTATTCCCAACATCTTCTGTAATTTCTTTATATAAAATGGGTCCAGGAAAAAGTTGCTTAAGGCCTAGAGCCACACAGTAACAACTCCAAATCCCAGAAGCTGCCCTGTCTGCTTAGTGGGGTCTGTGTTGCCCGCCACACCTGTGGCTTCAGGAGGAGGATCAGGGGGTTCTGATTGGGAAGGAGGGGTCCCAGCTAGCTGGTGCTGTGAGCCCCGCAAAGGGACAGCTAAGCTGATGGTGAGGTGCTTGGTAAAGCACTGATTTTCTGGCCTAATTTTTTTTACACGATTTTGGTCCCGAGGGCACTCTGTAGTGGCCCTGACCCATCTCTCTGCCTGCACAGATGAGGGAATTGAGGCCCAGAGATAAGGGAAGGTGTGTGTGTGGGGGGTCTCCTGGGCTTCACTCATCTTCCTGCCATTGTCCCTCTTGCCCCCCTTGCTGGGCTTAGGGAGGTCTGGTATGTGGCCCCAGGGGCCAGCGTCCCCACCCACTCACCCTGGCTGTCTTCCGGTTCACAGAAGCACTTCTTATCCTTGGGGAAGCAGTTGCAGATGCCAAAGCCAGCTTTAATGCCACGCCGTTCCCCAGGCTCGTGCCCACCAATGATGTCGCCGCCCCCTGGAGACAGAAGCAGCCCATTTAGCCCCCTGGCAGGATCTGCAAGGCACGACCCCCCATGTGGGCACTGAGGGAGCAGCTTACTCAGGGCCAGGGAGCAGGGAGCTCAGAAATCTTGGTCACCTGGACAGCCGGTCTCTATGACTGTACTTCTGGCCACCGTGGGTGGAAAGAAGAGCCCCCAGGCCCCCAGAGGATCCACGTAGTTACTTTACAGAAGCAGGGAAGGGGCAGGTGCAAGTCAGAAAAGTGGGGGCAGGGCACTACACCTCCATGAGTTGGCAGAGTGACACTGGCAAGTATAGTCCGCCACCGGAACCCACAGGTATTTTTGTGGGGGAAGGGGCAGGTAGAATTGTTCATTTAAATGAAATGTTCAAACAAAGCTTAGTACGTAAACCCGGGAACTTGGCAGGTCTGGCTGAAGAGCAGGCGGGAGTCCAACATGCTTCCACTCACTCCCCCAGCTCCCCCCGGAGCCCTGGGCCACCTCAGGTTGAACAGGGGCGCTCTGGTGGGCTGCTTACGGAGGCAGTCCTGGGGGCAGATGTTGGCGTCTCTGCTCTCCACGGCATCACAGTGGCCATCGGGACAGGTCTTGATGCTGGGGGAGCAGGTAGAGAAGTTCCTGGTGATTCCTACGACACACAGAAGGCTGGTCACCCCCATGTGGGCGCACCCTCTGGGCAGACTGTGAGAGTTAGGGGGGCAGCACCCCAGGACTCCCAAGTTGATTCTGCTCCTCTATGGATCACCAACATGAGGCCTGAGCAGAGAAAAATGGCACCCAGCAGTGTTATCACAGAGGAGCCCGTGGGGAGTCCTTAGCGCACAGGGCAGCGGGCGGCGGGGCTGGAAGGGCCAGGCAGGGCCAGGGGTCAGCTGAGACTAAGACCACCACTAGTGGGAGCCTCACAGTGATGGGTGACACACCAATGCTGGCTACTGTTAACCCCCAAGCTGGCTCAGGTCCGGTCTGCCTCAGGCCACACCCTCGGGCCTGGCACCTTCCAGGAAGAACCCCTCTGTCCATGCACAGCCTGGCTCTCATCTGCACCCTGCACGCCTGCCCACGCTTTCCCTGTGTTAGGAACCATGACGGTGGGCAACGTGCTGAGGTGCCGACTCGGCGCAGGGAGAGTCACTATAGAGGCTGCAGCCTACAGGAATCCCATCTCCACTGGCCACTGTAACTGAGGTTAAATGGTAAAATTGCTTTCACACCCTAGGAAGCAAAACAAAAAGATTTTATCTAACTTGCTCTTTAAGGTTTCTACTCATTCACAGGTTAGTTTATTTACAGATGACCCCAGTCTGAGCAAGAAGTGACTAATCTAGAGCTGAACTCCAAGGCCAGCCAGAGGCCAGAAACTGCAAACACGGGGTGAGGGTGGGGCGCATGGTATGCAGAGACAAGGGTCCCACCATCAGAAATGCAAATCTTCAGAAATTCCTAAAAAAAAAGCCTCTTCATTCTTCTCCAAGCATGATGTGCCCTGGGACTAGCCAATCAGCTTTGCCCTAACTTGCTTTTCAGCCAATAAAATTCACTTCCCAGTCCCCAGTCCCCAAACCTATGTAATCTCATCCCCTTTCTTAACTAGAGAAGCAGATTTCGAGTGTATTAACTGTCTCCTTGTCAATCAACTCACAGTAAAGCCTCTTTCTTTTTCCAGACACTGTATCACGGTGTTGGCGTCTAAGCACAGAGTGGAGCAAGCCCGTTGCTTGGTAACGCCACCGTGGCTTGCCATCTTGAGGGCCTGGCTGTGCACAGAGCCTACCTTTGCCGTCTCCCTGTCTCCACTCGCACCTGCCCGTCAGAGAGCCCAGGCCACCACACTCCTCACACTCAGGCTTCCTCTTGCTGACGGCACAGGATGTGGGGCAGCCCGGCTCCTCGGCCACATCTGTGGGTGACAAAAAACAAATGCAAGCGATCAGTCTGGGCCCAGTGTCCAGAGAGCACCCCGCAACCGCGAGGAACACTGGCTGAGCTGTCCCCACGAGGCGAGGCTTGAGTGGGCAGGGGTGACTCAGTGCCAGGACGCAGGGCAGTGGTGAGGTGGGTGTCTGGGGAGGGGGGGGGGCAGCA
>NW_004567112.1:55782917-55825837 GCF_000260355.1 Condylura cristata
TGGCTCTGTCCCTGTTTCGAACCTCAATATACACATGCACACATACATGCACAGTGAACCCCAAGAAGCACACTGGGTTTGGAAGCCCAACAGATCAGTCTCGTCGCCTGTGTCCTCACGTGAGGGGTGGTGACAACGCCTTTGCCATGCAGGGCTGGGATTGGGTCTCCTGGAGGTCATGGCACACATACCCCCACCGGGTGCAGTCCATTTCTGGAGCTCCCTGCCCCGGAGGCTCTGTCTGGAGTGGGGTGCTGACAACTGAAATTCAGAGCCCTCTGAGCAGCCTGGCAGGCCCAGAGAATGTTGCTCAGGAGCCAGAAGCCTCATACAAGCACTCCTGTAGGAGGCCCTCTCGCCCTTATCCCCCAGCAGGATGCAAGGGCCAGAGCTTCTGAAGGATGGAGGGTGTGGTGAGGAAAGGTGACAGAGGACGGAACAAAATAGTCAAGGCTGCCCCACGGCTACCTGTCTTGTGGCAGGCTTACCGTCCTGGCTACAGGCTCCATACAGCTTGATGACTTGTGGATGGTTGACCTGCTTCAGCAGGTTGAACTCTGACAGTAGGTCCCGCAGCTCGCTTGGGGAGGCATTCTCTGCAACGCAGGTAAACAGCAGGCTGTAAAATGATCCCTCAGGAAGGGGCGATGATATCACCTGACCCACACCTGACCTGCAGAGATTTGTTAACCGCCTTCGCAGACAGTCCCAGCCCAAGTTCAGACAGAGTGTGCAAGGACCTGGCTGCTCTGAGCTTCTCGCAGCTCATGGAATGCTCAACAGCATCCTTATTGCCTCCAAGCAATAAGAACCCTCAAGAAGAAACTTCCCCATAAGCAGGGTCACCATGGAAAGCCTCCCCAACACTGGGCTGTGTGTATAAGTGACATTACTTTTCTGCAATCACCGTCATACAAAGACATTGGTACAAAGAGACTCACCTAACCCCTTCGTTAGTTCTTCTAGAAAGGCAAAGGGACACGGTGATATCCCTAAACACACAATGACCACATTCTCAGCAGTGGGGGGTAAAGTCCTGGGAAAGGGCGAAGACAGTGAGACAGCACAGAAGTGGCCTCTTGCCACGCTGAGCACATGTATCCCGTGGGCAGGCAGCCCTGTGGCTCTTGCCCAGCTGTTGCCACGCTACGCCTCTAGCTGCAGATTTGTCTAGAAGTGAGAGGGCAGCTGAGGAAGGGTGCCAAGTCTGCTTGATGGCTGACCCCAACATGGGAGGCTGGCAGCTGGTCTCACTTTGCTCCTTAACTCCTGGGGTCTCCCTAGTGTGGGAAGACCCATAATACCCTGGCAGTGTGGTCCACCTGCCACATTCAAATGTGTGTGTAGCAGCAACTGGGGCCTAACTCCCGGCTGTTGGGGGCTTCGTCCACATGGGCCAGGGTGTGGCCACGGTAGATGTTGTCCACCCAGAAACACTCAGTGTGTGCCACTCAGAGACAAACATGTGGCATGACTGGTCATGGGAGGGGCAGGTCTCCTGGAGGCGGCCAGAGATAGGGCAAGCCAGGGTGGCAGGGGCCAGGGGCCAGTCCTTACAGAACTCTACAGATAATGGGCCGAGAGAAATGAATGGGACAGACTACTGCAAGAAGAGTGATCGATGGACGCCAAAAAGGGCTCATGATGCTTTAAAACTCCACATTACGTTTCACCCAGCATTGGGGCAGAAGTAGCACCAATCTAGCACCTTCCAAGGGAGTAAAAAGTCTTCACCCTGTTGCTCTGGTCACCACCCCCACCAGCAACCTGGCAGGGCGGCTTCATCCCTGGTCATCCCTGGTCTCACAGAGGCACCTGTTTGCATTGCCTGGACAGGTACCTTTCAGCATCTTCACGGCCACAGTCGTGTACCCAGCTTTGCCTTTCAGCCGGAAGGCTGTTGCCTGGACCACTTTTCCAAATTCACCTTCTCCCAGAGTTTTTCCAAGTATCAAATTCTTCCGAGGGAATTCCCACTTTGGATCCTCCTATGGTGGGGGTGAAGGAAGGGAGAGGAGAGAAAGACACTGAGGATGGGCCCTCCCGCCCTCCCTGGTGGTGCAAAGGGTTAAAGCATAGCACTATGAAGCTATTGCAGCCACTGCAGCATGAGTTCAATCCCTGACCAGGGAGGTGACCACATGGCTCAGCAGAGCTCTCCTGGCGCATCCGCTGCTCCCCTCAGCAGTGTACTTTGTCAGTCTTCCTGTTCTGCTCCCCACTCTGTCTCTAGTGAATCCTCTCACCCCACCACCTCTGGCCTTTACCCCAGTTCTGTATGTATATACAAAAAAAAATCTTAAAAAAAAAAAAAAGACACTGAGGTAAAGACAAAAACCCAAAAAGGAGTTCCTGCAGGGGGAAACTAGTGTGCAGAGAGTTGACCATCACTGAACCCGCTGGTGCTGGTTCCCCACTCACTGAAGGCTGAACCCCAGAGACAGATCTTACCATGAAGTTATATGATGGGCTCCCCTCCAGAGTGAACCCCAGAGACAGATCTTATCATGAAGTTATATGATGGGCTCCCCTCCAGAGTGACACCACAGAACGGTCTGGAACCTTGCTGGTCCCAAGTCTACTGAATGCACCCTACGCCACTCTAAGGCTATGTTCTTGCTTACAATGAGGGGTTCAGGGCTACTAACAACCACAGGTAGTGGGTGCATCCCTTCTTCCACGGGAGTCTGGCCCAAGCCTCTCAGTGCTATTGCCACTTTGGGCACCCAGTGTAAGGTACTGATTGGTCCACAGTCTGCGCCTTGGTCCGCCCTCTCTGTTGGTGTCCAGATACCCAAAAAGGACCAAATTGGCACCTCCCTGCCCAAGACCCCCAGCTTCTTGGAAAGGCACCACTATGCTCCTTGGGACCCCCCCACCCCGGGTTGTACAAGAGCCTACACCTCCCTCGTGCCCCACTGTTGCTCTGAACCTGCGTACGCGGCTCACCATGTTCCCCTCCTCCTTCCCACTGAAGTTTCGTTCACTCAGCAAGGCACTCTAGAAAGACTTCCCTGACTCCAGCCTGTCTTTGTACTTGAATTCCAATCAGGGATGTTGAAGCCTGTCGGGCCCCCCCTTTCTGTGTCAGCACTGTCATCCATTTCCCTACAGCCAAGCAAGGGCATGTCTGGGGTGCTGCTCCCTGATAGGCTCACCCACGCCAGAAATGATACCATTGGGGACCCACGCCCTGTGTTCTGAGATCTGTACGTGCACGCATGAATGTGCTCCCCATGTACGGAAGTGGCTTCCACTCAGCACTATGGCCAGGGACCCTTCCAGCCAGCTTCTGGGGTGTCCTGGTGCTGCAGGCCCCAGGAGGGCACATAGTCAGGGTCAGAGTTGACAACACTAGCGGGACACCCAGTATCCGCACTTCTACGCTGCAACGAATCACCACTGACTGCAGAGGCTGCACTCAGCACATGTGGATAGCACCGGAAAAGTCATTCTTTCTACTTTCTATCAGGAAAAACAGAGACCAGGACCTCCATGCTGGTCAGCGTGGCCCTAGGGCCCCAGCTGGGCTCTGTCTGCTCTGTGCTGGGGTGATACATGTCTATCTGGCCAGGCACTCACCAGCACCCCCTTCCTGTGTGCTTCAGAGCAAACCATCCAGGTTTCTGAAGGAATCAAATGGCTGGTCCCAGAGGCCTGTTGTGGAGATTTCTGGGGGTGCCTGCTGGCTGATGGGCATGCTCCATCAGCGGACAGGTCAGAGCCTTGTGGGCCTTGGCCACCACAACTGCCCCAGGGACCCCTCTACCACCCCAGCTAAGGCCCTGCCTGCTGCCATCTCCTGCTGGGTAGGGACAGCACTTCCCCACAGGGCTCCCACTTCTGCGCCTCCTTCTCCAGTCTTCCCTGCAGAGCAGAGACACAACATGAGCTCCTCTGGCCAACCCCCACTCCTAGAGGCCCCACTCTCAACAACTAAAGTCCATATCCTTCCTTAGTCTCCCCAAGGCCTTTGGGACCTTCGCGTAACAGTTCCCATCAAGTTGGGCTGCCAGCCCGCATGGGTCCTCATGGCCCAAATGTCATCATGCATCTAACCTACTTCGAGCCCCCACCCCGTGCTGGAAGGCAGAGAGGTGAAGGCGGGGGCCGTTGGAACATCCATAGCGTCTTCTCCGTGGACAGCACCTCAGCTGTCACGGGCTCTGGGTCACAGCAGGGAGCCTTGTGAGACCCTCCCTGCCCCCATCTCTCTGCTGTCCCCGTCACCTGTGGGGCCTTCAAAGGCGGCTGCCCGCCTCCCCGCCCCTGCAGCCCTCTGGAACCTTACCGGGATCTTGAAGGCGTCCACTGAGACCTGGTTCTCCATGGAGTCCAGCGAGGGTCGGCGGGCGCCAGAGGAGGAGTAGCTGACAGGGAAGGCCTGGGTGGGCCGGCGGAAGGTCATCTCAGCGGAGGCAATGGGTGGCTTGTGGGCGTTCTTATGGTAGCGGTGAATGCAGAAGGTGGACAGCAGGACGGACACGATGAAGGAGAAGAGGACGGCCGCCGCGATCACCGTGCGGCAGAGTTCATCACACAGCGGGTCTGCAGGCAAGGGTGGCCGTTGAGGGGCAGCACTCCATGAGGGCGCCCCTGAACACTACCAGCGGCCAGCAAACACCGTCTTCAGCCCACCATGCCCACAACAGTTGGGCTGTGGCCTCTGGGACCAACTGAGCAGCCTAGCAAGTGCCACTGGCACGAGAGAGTGGGAGTGACACACCCCACCAGCACTGACAGACACACTCGTGTACTTTTGCGCTTGGAGATGGTCATCGCCTCCAAGGGGCAAGAGGCACAGAGAGGCTGAGCAGACGCACAAGGTCACACAGCAGAAGCTGTGCACCCACTGAAACCAGAGACCCTGGAGGGCTGCCAGGAAGATTAAGCTTCTCCTATTCCCAACATCTTCTGTAATTTCTTTATATAAAATGGGTCCAGGAAAAAGTTGCTTAAGGCCTAGAGCCACACAGTAACAACTCCAAATCCCAGAAGCTGCCCTGTCTGCTTAGTGGGGTCTGTGTTGCCCGCCACACCTGTGGCTTCAGGAGGAGGATCAGGGGGTTCTGATTGGGAAGGAGGGGTCCCAGCTAGCTGGTGCTGTGAGCCCCGCAAAGGGACAGCTAAGCTGATGGTGAGGTGCTTGGTAAAGCACTGATTTTCTGGCCTAATTTTTTTTACACGATTTTGGTCCCGAGGGCACTCTGTAGTGGCCCTGACCCATCTCTCTGCCTGCACAGATGAGGGAATTGAGGCCCAGAGATAAGGGAAGGTGTGTGTGTGGGGGGTCTCCTGGGCTTCACTCATCTTCCTGCCATTGTCCCTCTTGCCCCCCTTGCTGGGCTTAGGGAGGTCTGGTATGTGGCCCCAGGGGCCAGCGTCCCCACCCACTCACCCTGGCTGTCTTCCGGTTCACAGAAGCACTTCTTATCCTTGGGGAAGCAGTTGCAGATGCCAAAGCCAGCTTTAATGCCACGCCGTTCCCCAGGCTCGTGCCCACCAATGATGTCGCCGCCCCCTGGAGACAGAAGCAGCCCATTTAGCCCCCTGGCAGGATCTGCAAGGCACGACCCCCCATGTGGGCACTGAGGGAGCAGCTTACTCAGGGCCAGGGAGCAGGGAGCTCAGAAATCTTGGTCACCTGGACAGCCGGTCTCTATGACTGTACTTCTGGCCACCGTGGGTGGAAAGAAGAGCCCCCAGGCCCCCAGAGGATCCACGTAGTTACTTTACAGAAGCAGGGAAGGGGCAGGTGCAAGTCAGAAAAGTGGGGGCAGGGCACTACACCTCCATGAGTTGGCAGAGTGACACTGGCAAGTATAGTCCGCCACCGGAACCCACAGGTATTTTTGTGGGGGAAGGGGCAGGTAGAATTGTTCATTTAAATGAAATGTTCAAACAAAGCTTAGTACGTAAACCCGGGAACTTGGCAGGTCTGGCTGAAGAGCAGGCGGGAGTCCAACATGCTTCCACTCACTCCCCCAGCTCCCCCCGGAGCCCTGGGCCACCTCAGGTTGAACAGGGGCGCTCTGGTGGGCTGCTTACGGAGGCAGTCCTGGGGGCAGATGTTGGCGTCTCTGCTCTCCACGGCATCACAGTGGCCATCGGGACAGGTCTTGATGCTGGGGGAGCAGGTAGAGAAGTTCCTGGTGATTCCTACGACACACAGAAGGCTGGTCACCCCCATGTGGGCGCACCCTCTGGGCAGACTGTGAGAGTTAGGGGGGCAGCACCCCAGGACTCCCAAGTTGATTCTGCTCCTCTATGGATCACCAACATGAGGCCTGAGCAGAGAAAAATGGCACCCAGCAGTGTTATCACAGAGGAGCCCGTGGGGAGTCCTTAGCGCACAGGGCAGCGGGCGGCGGGGCTGGAAGGGCCAGGCAGGGCCAGGGGTCAGCTGAGACTAAGACCACCACTAGTGGGAGCCTCACAGTGATGGGTGACACACCAATGCTGGCTACTGTTAACCCCCAAGCTGGCTCAGGTCCGGTCTGCCTCAGGCCACACCCTCGGGCCTGGCACCTTCCAGGAAGAACCCCTCTGTCCATGCACAGCCTGGCTCTCATCTGCACCCTGCACGCCTGCCCACGCTTTCCCTGTGTTAGGAACCATGACGGTGGGCAACGTGCTGAGGTGCCGACTCGGCGCAGGGAGAGTCACTATAGAGGCTGCAGCCTACAGGAATCCCATCTCCACTGGCCACTGTAACTGAGGTTAAATGGTAAAATTGCTTTCACACCCTAGGAAGCAAAACAAAAAGATTTTATCTAACTTGCTCTTTAAGGTTTCTACTCATTCACAGGTTAGTTTATTTACAGATGACCCCAGTCTGAGCAAGAAGTGACTAATCTAGAGCTGAACTCCAGGCCAGCCAGAGGCCAGAAACTGCAAACACGGGGTGAGGGTGGGGCGCATGGTATGCAGAGACAAGGGTCCCACCATCAGAAATGCAAATCTTCAGAAATTCCTAAAAAAAAAGCCTCTTCATTCTTCTCCAAGCATGATGTGCCCTGGGACTAGCCAATCAGCTTTGCCCTAACTTGCTTTTCAGCCAATAAAATTCACTTCCCAGTCCCCAGTCCCCAAACCTATGTAATCTCATCCCCTTTCTTAACTAGAGAAGCAGATTTCGAGTGTATTAACTGTCTCCTTGTCAATCAACTCACAGTAAAGCCTCTTTCTTTTTCCAGACACTGTATCACGGTGTTGGCGTCTAAGCACAGAGTGGAGCAAGCCCGTTGCTTGGTAACGCCACCGTGGCTTGCCATCTTGAGGGCCTGGCTGTGCACAGAGCCTACCTTTGCCGTCTCCCTGTCTCCACTCGCACCTGCCCGTCAGAGAGCCCAGGCCACCACACTCCTCACACTCAGGCTTCCTCTTGCTGACGGCACAGGATGTGGGGCAGCCCGGCTCCTCGGCCACATCTGTGGGTGACAAAAAACAAATGCAAGCGATCAGTCTGGGCCCAGTGTCCAGAGAGCACACCGCAACCGCGAGGAACACTGGCTGAGCTGTCCCCACGAGGCGAGGCTTGAGTGGGCAGGGGTGATTCAGTGCCAGGACGCAGGGCAGTGGTGAGGTGGGTGTCTGGGGAGGGGGGGGGCAGCATTGTCATCACGAGGCATGGAGGTGCTGGCTTAGGATACGGGGCCAGGGCCAGGTCCATCAGAATTCCAGACACACTGTGAATCCCTGCTGGGCATAAGCACCTCCCTAACAATGCATTCACACCCAAGAGACACTTTTGAGTACATGGGGCATGAACCCCAAATGCTTATCATCTACCTGAAGCCCAGACTTAACCAGGTCCTGTGTTTCAGTTGGCAGCCTTAAAGCAAGGGCAGGGGCGATGGATATTAAAGGTGGTGACGGGGAGGAACGACCATTTACCGGCGAGGGTCTAAGGCAGGACCAGCTCTGTCCACCCTTGCCCCCCCCCCACCCCCCGGTCCTTCCAGCTCAGCTGAGCAACATACACTGCTCGTCTCATTGACAGAGACGGAGACCTGGGCACCACCATGGGTGAGGGAAGCAGGAGTGAACCCTGTGTGTGAGGGTCCTCGGCTCTTCCACACCCACCCCGACAGTCCAGAGAGTCCCCTCAGTACTCACACGTCCCCTCCACGGTCACCAGCAGTGGGGCCTGGGCCTGCCTGCGGGTGGGCCGGTCGGCGGCCACCACCGTGTACTGGAGCTGGGTACACTCGGGCCGCCGCAGCGCCTCTGTGTCGTTCACGAACAGAATCCCCGAGGAGTCCTCAGTGGAAGTGACCACGCCCAGGGCGCTGCAGTTGGGGCTGGGGAGCTGCAGCCGGTACTGCATGTGGATGCCACTGAACTCCTGGCAGTTTTCCACACACACTTTCCCAATCTAGGCGTGGGCACAGGGAATACTTCAGCGGGATGGCAGGAGCCTTCTGCCAAGGTGGCAGGAGAGGTTCCGGGGCAGCCCTAACCTCACAGCAGGCCCCTGCTCAGCCCGGGGCTGCCCCCCACCCCACACGCCCCAACCTGTATGCCGGGGAATCTGCAGACCCATCTGCCTGTCGGCCTATGCCCAGGCCACTAAGCACCATCGGCCCTGTTCCTGGGAGTTGGGGTAAAAGCTACCTGGGACACAGGTTTGGTTTAGTGGCTGGTCCTCCAGAGAGGGCCTCAAGGCCGACTGGATCCTTCCTTCTCACCACTGTTCCCACTCTCAGCTTAGCTCCTTCTGACCAGGTCAATTTTGCTCTGGGAATCACCAGTTCCATCCTTAGCTGTCATGGCTGGGGGGGTCCAGAGACCCGCCCAGAGTGCTGCACTGGACCACATGATTCAGGTCGGTCCCACACAACGCAGGGGACCTTCCCGGGACTATGGCTAACAGCCCTTGGAGGAAGGAGCTGCTTCTGCAGGGGATGCCAGGTTGGCAGCTGCCAGGCCTGGAGTTAGGCAGCTGAACTCTTTCCTTTCATCACTTGAGTTAAGAGTTAAGGCTGCGGTGTCTTGAGACCAAGAGTTCAAATGAGGGAAGGCCAGGGGCTAAGGGGTGAGCGCTGACATGAGGATCCGGCCCTTGGCCACACAGCTGGTCCAAGGCAGCGGGGCGCCTCCAAGCCTGCACCTGTCACTACAGCAGAAACCGCCTCCTGAGTCTGTCAGGCCTTCCCTGGACAAAGTATTCACTTATACTCTCTTGCCTGAGGCTCAAAGTTGCCCAAGGTGATGATCCTCAAAAGTCATAAAACCTGGGTAGGAAGAACGACACCACAGCAAGTCTGAGGTCTGAGGTGGCCTGGGACAGGGTCCCAAGGTCACCTGGGCCTGCTCCTGCAGGTGACCCTCTTTCAGCAATGCCTGCTCCTGCTCAGCCACCTTGGGGGCCGCGGACCCTTGGCCCTGTCACCCCCACAGTCCCTGACCTCCACCTCCATGTAGACCAGAGATGGTGGGCAGGTAGGGAGCTTGGACACGTCGGACTGGGAGGGGGTACCACATGGACTGGGCCCGGTGGCGGTCAGCATTGGAGGGGACACGGGAATTGACCACAGAATGTGGCAAAATCACTGGGACAACAGAAGCCCTAAACGTGACCTACCAAAGAGGACCAAGTAATATGTTAAATCACATGCACTCTGTGTGGCAAGAGCTTGTTGTGAAAGTGCTTAAGGGAAATATTGAGAAAGAAGTAGACCAAGATGAGAAACTCTTGGTGTGGGGAAAGGGATCCATCATTCCTCTCTATTTCTCATCTTTCATGAATCCCTGCCACTTTTACTTTCTCCACATCCAATCATTATTTTCTAATGATGAATACAAGATGTGTCTAGTCAACACACTTGCAGAAAGTAACAAGGCGCTCTCCTTCCTCTGCAGAGGGCACCACTGCTAACTGTTGCCGGCATTTACACACTTGCAAATTCCTAACAATGAAAATTTGTTTTTGAGCAAACAAAGAAGTCACGTGGTTCTCCCACTCTTTCTCGAAGCCCAGCCTCCTGGCTCTGTGCCCAAGGCCCCGCCCCAGGCTGGCCCCCAGCCCTGCTCTTAATCTAGTAAAAGGAGCACCCCATCCTGGGGGTACCCGCGGGTCCTCAAGTGGCAGTCAGCAGCAGGCTCACCTGGGCAAACTGGCCAGCCTGCCTGCTCACAGTGAAGGAGTAGGAGCTGGGCAGGCGCAGGCTGACGGGCAGCACAGACACGTTGAAGTGGAGCAGGAGGACGCCCTCGCCTGGGCCCTGGAAGTCCGAGTCGTTGACCAGCACAGTCAGCTGCAGGGCCCGGCTCTCCGAAATGGGGAGGCTGCGGTTGAGAACCAGCCCTGCAGGCGGGGGTGCCAGCGTGACTGCCTAGCCACTTGGGCCTGGAGCGCTCCCCCATACCCCGCACACCCCTTCCCGAACACACAAGCAGCACATATGCACACGTGTGCAGGCACTAGAATGATGGGTGTGTGGGTGCGTGTGTGTGTTGTGGGTACAGATAAGAAAGACCCGCCACCACTGAGACTTCAGTTTTTCCAGAGGAGAACTCTCAACTGCAGCGGCCCCAGCCCCAAGCGCCTGGGGAGCTGCACGCTTTGTGCAGCTGCTGTGGGATGTGGGTGGGGTTCCAGTTTAGCAGAGCCAGAAGATGAGGGGTAGGGCGAGTCCTGGGGCCAGAGTACCTCATGGACAGGAGGCCTTGGTGGTGGTGGTGGTGGTGGGGGGGTGATGGGGAAGCGGATGAGAAACACACAGGATCAGGTCAGGGACAAAGGGTCAAGAACACCAGTGACCTGGGCCCCCCCACAGGCAGGCTCCCAAAACAAGGGTTCAAGTGCCATGAATTGGGAAGGGGGTTCTAGAAGACATGGGCAGGAAGAAGGCAAGGCAGCAGAGGAAGATGCCAGCCCACCTATAATAGAGCCCTGCAGGCATCAAGGGCCAGGTGAGACAAACAACTGAGTCCTCCAGCTCTTCAAAGGCATGGAGCTCTTCAAAGGCATGGGACACCAACCTGTTAGCAGAGAGCTGCAGAGTAGGGTACCTCAAGGATGGCAAAGCAGGTGCCAGGGCCCAGAGAAAGGCCTCAGGGCATAACATACGTGAATGCTGTGAGGATCAAGTCCCCGAGTGGTGGGCATGGGAGGAGTGGTGGGGACTGCCAAGGAGCCACACAGCAGTTCAGGGAGAGGACAGCCTGTGAAAGCCCTCCAAGATGGTCGAGGGAAGCCCAGCAGACAAGGACTGACTTGGGTGGGTGGGGAGGCCAGCAGCCTGGAATCTGAGGGCTATGGCGGGTGTCTGTGGGAAGGGTGCTACCTTGCCCAAGGGGAGTGGGCCACCAGCTCCCTGGGGACCAGCCAGATACACCCAGCCCCTTACTGTAGTCATGCACGGTCGCTCGCACGAAGCTGCCGTTGGCCTGGACCAAGGTCTCGTTGGGGGCGTGCTCCACGCGAAAGGTCTGCTGGACCCAGGCGTCCCCAGTGAGCAGCGTGCTTGTGTACCGCCTCAGGAGCTCCCCAGATGCTGGCACCACATCTGCATCAAAGACACGTAGCGTGGCCAACCCAGTGCCCTGTCAACAACATGAAGTGTCAGTCAGAGCCAGTGAAGGACGCCTCAGGGCTCCCATAGAGATCTCAGTGTCTTTGTGTGTGCCGTCAGAGCCAGCTCTAGGGACAGACCAGTCTGACTGTGAGTCCCCCTGGGCCCACCTACCAGCCTGACATAGCACATTTCTTGGGTCATTGCACCTCACCTGTGCAAAAGGTGTTACAGGTTATCTGCACACTTTGGGTTAAGGATGGATGACAGATGATGCCCTGGGGTCTGCTGAAAGGCCTCATCCAGGAACCCAGAGAGCAGAACAAGCACCCCTACTCTGCCCTGAGGAAGCTGGGCCTGCAGGGTGGAAGGGCTAGCTCTGAGGTAACAGAGGCTCGGCCCAAGCCCAGGTGTATACCAGATGTTTTTTCTTTCGTGTAATATGATAGTTTATTTTTACATCATTTTGTACATTTTTTTTCATCTTGTAATCCCCGTGGGTTTCTCATCACCAAGTCACCCGTGTGCCATCACCATAGTCCTGTGCACTTCCCTCCCCCCACCCCCCCGTTTTTGATCCCATTCCCCACTCCACCCCCACAAAATGTCTCTGGTATATGGCTGTTCATTATTATTATTTTCTCGCCTAGTCCATTATACTCCTGCTATGAGCGAAACCATCCGGTATACCAGATGTTCTTCAAGCATCTACCTTACTCCAGGTTGGAAGGAGCCATAAGGAGGGTTCTGGACAGTGTGCAATTTGACGCGAACACACAAGTCTGATTTATATTCCTGCTTTGTGCGATTCCATCTTGTGTGTGTCGAGCTCTCTTTGCTCTCTTTGCTACTAACCAGCTGGCTCCCTGCTGTCACCCCCCAGGTGGCTATGAGGCTCATGTGACTTTCCCCACAAGATGTACTTTCCTCTTGCCTGCCCGTCTGCATCTGGTGGGCACAGAGACTCGGGAAAAGACAACACCCCCATTCAGCCCTTCCACTGCCCGCAGACTGCGCTGCCGAGTGCAGTACGACCCTCAGCCCAGCAGGTGGCAGTCATGCTCCACCTGTGCGGATTGGAGCGGTGGGACGGGTTGGGAGGGGCCTCCTGGTCAGGTCTTGCTGGATCCCCTAGCTGGGCATTCAGCGCTGCCCTGCTGGACCATCCCAGGGGCCAGTCGGTTGCAGGGGGCTGGCCTCCTCGCTCAGCTGCCCAAGAAGCACATCCCAAGTCCCTCCCGACAGATGGATGGAGACATGAAAGAGGACTAGATCGCTGGATGGTAAGGCCACATGGCTAGATGGATAGTGGACAGCTGGATGAAATTAAGTGGCAGGAGGAGAGACACAGAGACAAACAAGCACAGGGGCGGACAGTCACCTCCTTCCTCTTGAACTCCACCACTGCGCTGGCGGTGTCAACGCCGCCCAGGAAGGTGGGCGCGGAGTCGTCCTCGTCATACACGGTCACCGGGAAGGGCACCATCACCTGCTCCTCACGCGCGCCCACGCGCACGGTGCACGAAGCTACCAGGTCGTACTTTTCCTGCCGTTCACGATCCAGGGCCCAGCGCGTGCTCACCTCCAGGCTGTCCGGGTTGCAGCGGAAGGGGCTCTCACCTGTGCAGCAAGTAGACCAGGAACCCCCCATGACCCAGGGGCGGGGGGCAGGCTGGGGGCGGTTGTGCCATGGGAACACACTGTGCACGGATTTCAGGGTTTTTGCAGACTTTACTTTTGCTGATGGGGAGGATCTGAGGTCTGGAGGCCTGCAACCAGTCCTCACTCTCAATCACTAGGTGGCTGGGTACACCCACCTTCACCCACCTTGAACCCACTCTAGAATGGGCCTGTGTGGGGAGAGGTGGTACCAGCTCACCTAGCAAAAAGGGCCAGGGCTCCAGCTCCCAACATTTATTGGCTTTAAAAGAAAACCAGGAAATTAAAAAAAAAATTTTTTTTTTTTTAGCAATATGTGCCCATTCTAGAAAAAAAGAGAAGGAAAGTCCCAATTTTACCACTTGAAAACAGAAAGGATATTGGTTACAGTTTGACGCACACAATCTATTTTCCACTGCAGGGTTCCATGCCTGCTCTATACCTCCTGGCTGAGACTCTTTGTGCCACCTCTCTGTGCCTCAGTTTCCTCACCTGAAGATGGGCTGGTGAAGGTTAAGGTGCTTGCCCCGCCCCCCCACCCCGCCACACCCAAGAAGCAGTGTGATCTGTTCAGGGACTTTTGACTGTTCTCACAGCCCTATGAGGGGAGAAGCCATAACACCACCCTTTCCATCCTAAGGCTGCCCTGGAACTCATCCTCCAGAAGTAACTGAGAAAAGAGGGACTGATGAAGGCTTTAAGACCATCACAGCCCCCACAGGAGTGGGAGGGAGGGGGGCTTCCCTTAGTCAACTCCCCTTGGTGGGAAATCACAGGCCTCACCCAGCATGGGAATTACACCTGCAGGAAATGCTTATCATATAATGTTTCCATTGTCTGTGGTTACAAAACACATGCTCCACAAAATTTAATTATGTAATACTCAGTAAGAAAGGGCAGCATGGTACACCATGCTTTGCTGACAACCTTACACAAAAGCATCTGTCCCAAAGACTGCTTGGGAATGCGAGTGGTGACTGCTCACTCCACTGGGATTCTCATGGGGTCACTGACAGTGTCACGGTCCCGGGGCCACTCACAAACAGTCCAGCCTCTGCTTGTACATGTCCGAGTTTCTTGACTTTTTTTCTTTTTCTAAGATCTATTTATTTATGCACACAGAACTGGGGTACTGGCCAGAGGTGCAGGGGCAGTGCGAGGATTCACCAGACAGAGCTGGGAGCAGAACAGGCCGACTGACCAAGTGCACTGCTGAGGGGAGCAGCGGGCGGGTCAGGAGAGGTCTGCTGCACCATGTGGGTCACTTCTGGGGTGGGGATCGAACCTGCACTGAAGCAGCTGGTGCTAGCTTGCAGTGCTGCATCCTAACCCGTTGCTAACCTGTTGCACCACAGGGAGAGCCCACCAGCTTCTTGACTTTTAATGGCTGAGGCCTTTCTGGCGGCTCTTCTCCATGGGGTCCAACTCCACCTCTCCCCCCACCCCACCGCCCCAGGGCACTTTTGTGTGCCTGGAGCTGCTCCAGCAGAACCCTGGAACTATGCTTTTGCCCTTCTTTCCCTCGACATTCACTCACCCAGCTCATCAGCAAGTCCTGCGGGATCTTCCTTCTGTCCAGAAGCGACTACTTCCACCTTCCTCCTACAGCCCCCTAGTTGCTTCCTGCTCTAAGCTGTCACACCCCGAATCGCCTCTAGCAGCAGTCAGACTAACCCTTTTACAGTAAATCAGGTCTTGAACGGCTCAGCCCCCTTCAAAGCTGTCCATGACCCTCCAGTCCCCCAGTGGGAAGCCTTGTCCCCTTCCCAGGAACTTCCCTGTCCCCCCCAACCTTCCTCCTCCTGTGTCACTTGCTATTCTCCCACCACGTGGGAGGTCCCACATCAGCCTCTACTCCCCTGTGGAAGCCAGCACCCTCCTTTGCTCCAGCACGCCCCCGCCCCCGACAATGTAAGATAGCATTTTGCACCCCTCCTAGCTCCTTCCAGAGGCCACCCAGCCCCTGAGCATGGTGTCCACCACCCTCAGGAATGGCAGAGCCAGGCTCCAGGCAGGCAGGATTTCAGCTCTCTATCCACCGTCACACCCAAGTGCTTAGAACAGGGCCACTGTAGGCACACAGGAGCTACTTCTGGAGTATTACAGGGACGGGTGGTGAAGAGCAAACCAGATGGCTCCTGCCTAGAGCAATGCCCTGCCTGGCACGCAGCAGGCACCAACGTTTGCCCCTCGAGGCTGGCAGCTGGCACTCACCTCCCGGGAGCTTGTAGGCCACGCTGATGTTGGGGCAGAAGAAGTGCACGGGGAGCAGGCGGAACTGGTGGAAGGTGCCGGGAGGCTTGTTTTCCCGAATGCGAAAGGCGAGGCCTCTCTCCGGGAAGCAGAGCTCCCGGGATTTGAGGGAGTCACAAGCAGGAAAAGAGGTGTTGATGAAGGAAAAGTACACACGGGCACAGCCAGGCCACTGGCACTCGCCTTCTCGCACGGACGTAGGCAACAGGAAGACCTGGAGGTAGATGGTGAGCAGGGGGAAGCCGCCATCTGCAGAAAGAAGAGCCAGGCCCAGCGGGCATCAGCTGTGCCTGCCAGGTGCTGGAGAGCTCAAGGGGGCAGGGACAGGTGCCAGGTGGTGTGAAGCCCCGTCTTCATCCTGCTGCCTGGACCCTCCGCTGGCCTGGCCTACTATGCCTTCCTTCTCTCGTGCCCCCTGGGCCTAGCGTCTTTGCCTCAGGGCCAGTGGTTCTGCCCCCTCTGCCTGCAGGTGTCCCGTGGCATCACCTCCACCCCCTAGCACTCAGGTCTCAGGTCAATTTTCCCTCCCCTGGGGGGCACCCTGAGCGCCAGGTCTAATGCACCTTGTATCTCCTTTGTCACTTCACTGGCCAGGCGAAGGGCGCCTTGAGCCATGGGTGCATTCCAGGTGGGAGTTTCTCCCCTCCACACCTCCCCTCAAGTGGTTTCCTCTTGGACTGCTTCTGCTGAGACACAGCCCATAGGGAGACTCGCCCAGAGACAGAGGGCGAGATCCATTTTGGAGACACCCACTTACTCAACGAAGTCTAGGCCTCAGCGCGGGTACAGGCTCCTCCTGGGCCCTTCTGTCAGCCCTAGGCAGCAGCTGCTCCCTCACCAAGCTCTTCTCACATCCATTAGTGTCTCTGCTTCTTACCAGTCCCTCCACAGCTGCACCAGCCCTCTACTGTAGTTATTCTTTCTTTCTTTCTTTTTTTTTTTTGTAAAGATTTATTTATTTGTGCATACAAAACTGGGGTATAGGCCAAAGGCGCAGGGGCGGTGTGAGAGGATTCACCAGAGACAGAGTGGGGAAGCAGAACAGGCAGATCGACGAAGTACACTGCTGAGGGGAGCGGCGGGCGGGTCAGGAGAGGTCTGCCACGCCATGTGGTCGCCTCCGGGGCAGGCGGGGATCGAACTCATGCGGAAGTGGCTTTAGTTTCTCAGTGCAGTGCTTTAACCCGCTGCGTCACCAGGGAGGGCCCTGTAGTTAGCTATTCTTTAAACCAACTTCTCTGTCAAATTCCTGTGTGGTTTCTCTCCTGACTGGACCCAACAGGTGCAGGCGGCTGTACTCTGACCGTGACAGGGTGCCTACAAAATGTGGACCCTCAGCAAACTCTACTCTGGTCTCCGCTCCAGCAGCCCTAGTGCTTCCCCACTGAGGTTCAGGATGAAGAAGGCATCAATGGAGTGTATGTACAAGCAAGCCCTACCTCAGAAGCCCTCTCCTTCAGGGACCACCTGGGAACCCACTGTGGGGCTCAGCTCATGACCTGGGCTCACTTGGCACAGTGCTGCCCACTATGTTCCCAGGCCTGCAGCCTGTCTCTGGCCCACACTAGGGGGCTCAGGGCTAATCTGAGGTCCAGTAAGGCCCCATCTCTGGAGGAGGGGGGCGAATGGGTGTGCCATCACCATTTCATGCTAAAAGGCTGCCTCAGCACCCCACCAAGAAGTGGGGTTGGAGGGCCCATGTGGCCCTCATTTCCTCTGATTCCCACTCAGAGGAGCCGGCCAAGTCTCCCTCTGCTCCACTTTCTTTGGCCCAAACAGCAGCTTGCTGCTGACGGGAAAAGATATTTTCAGTGAAACAGCTTTTCCTCCAGCAAATTCCATGTCACTTGCTAAATCAAAACGGTGGGATTTTCTTAGCCCCTCTGAACCCTTCTCTTAATCCTTAAGCCTAGTTAACCCAACTGTTAGAGGCATCTGGATTCGTCATGCAGGGAGCCCCAAGTCTTCCAAAATGGCTCCTCCTAAATCCCAAACACCTCAGAAGGGTCATCAGCTCCAGGGTCATCAGCAGTCTCCAAACTCCTCCTGGCTCCCTTGCCAGACTGGGCGCAGAAGCAGCCAGGCCCACCATGCCCTCGCCCTCTGACACAGCAGGAGCTGTGGGGGAAGCCTGGTGTGACATGGATGGGGGGGGGAGCTGGAGCGGTGAACGCGGGGTGAGTGGCAGGAAAGCGGGGTAGGGCTGCTCCTTACTGCGAACACTGAGTTTCTCCCAGGAGCTGTGGTCCAGGCTCTGGTTCAGGTACAGAAGCCCCGTGTCCTCATGGATGCGGATCCAGATGTTCTCATGCAGCCGAGTGCGGTAGGCGCCATACAGGTGCTGACCCAGCCGGAAGCTGGGCACTTCCTCGGGGATGTCCCTCAGGGCGTGGACGTAGAGCAGGGGCGTGCCAGCTGGCTGGTCCACGAACAGCTTCTCCCAGTAAGCATCCCGGGCAAAGTAGAGTCCCAGTGGGGCTGCAGGAAATGGGGAAGCATGTGAGGGAGAGGCATTATCTCACCTGTGGATAAAAGCTTCATGGACAGTTAATTTTCTGAGCTGGGTAGAACTTTCTCATCTGTAATCTTAAGAACATTATTACAAGTATGTGTGTAGTGTAACAAGCTAGAAATGCATTGCTTTAAAACAGGAGGTAGAGGAGGCAGGATAAGATCATTCTCCATTACTCAGGTTTGATAAGCAGGTGAATTATGGGGTGGGGGGCGGGGATTCACACTAGCTTCTGAACACATCGCCTGGAGCAGGAATTTCCACGTGTACAGAGGCTGCCTGAAAGCCGGACAGGCAAGGGCTGCCTAAACCAAATGAGGGCTTTATAAGCCAGTAACAAATCTTTTTTTTTTCATCTCAATTGTAATCCCTGTGGATTTCCCATCACTGAGTCACCCGTGTGCCATCACCATAGTCCTGTGCACTTCCCTCCCCTGTTGTTGATCCCATTCCCCACTCCACCCCCACAAAATGTCTCTGGTATATGGCTGTTCATTATTCTTATTATTTTCTCTCCTGGTCCATTATACTCCTGCTATGAGTGAAACCATCTGGTATTTTTCTTTCTCTTTCTGGCTTATCTCACTAAGCATGATCTTTTCCAGCTCCATCCAAGTTGCTGCAGAAGACATGTGTTTCTCTTTTTTGGTTGCTGAGTAATATTCCATTGTATATATGTACCACATCTTTTTTATCCAGTCACCTACTTTTGGGCATTTGGGCTGCTTCCATGTTTTTCCAATTGTAAATAAAGCAGCAATAAACATGGGGGTGCAGGTAACTTTTTGAATCAGTGTTTTTGTGTCTTTTGGGTAGATACCTAGGAGTGGGATTGCTGGGTCATAGGGAAGCTCCATGTTAAGCAGTTTGAGGAACCTCCAAACAGTTTTCCATAGTGATTGTACCAGTAACAAATCTTTATCCAAAGTTAGACATGCTCCTACCATAGCACCCAGGCATTTCACTCCATTTATCCCAGAGAAATGAAAACATATGCCCATCAAATGTCTTATTCACAAATGGCGGCGCTGGAGCATCCCAGATGCCCTTTAGTAAGGGACGGATTGGCCAACAGTGACCACCGCGTGGAGTCCTGGACAAAAGGAAAAAGGGCTGAACTCGATACACACAGAAACCTGGATGGACTCACTGGCATCATGCAGAGTAGAAGCCTGGCATGTAAGGATACACATGGCATGACTCTAGAAGGACTTCTGGTAGAGATTTGATAGAAATCAGACTGGCTATGTGTTGGGGGGACAGGAGGGGCACCAGACTGGGAGGGCATGTTCTAAGGGGTGTAACTGTTCCATCAGAGAGCAGCCCGGGTCACTGGCACATATCCACCGCCAACCAAGTACAGTCAAGATTTGGCTATTTCAACCTTGTAAACGTCACCTACAAAACCCACTCACCAGGGCAGAAAAAAGAATGTCTTGAGGCAGAAGGACGCTGGCCACGTTGGCCAGGTGAGCCCAGGCAGGCACTCATTCTAGTGTTCTGCTTTCCATAAAAGTATTTTTAAAAGTTAGAATTTCAAAAAGATGCATAAATAAATAGGCAAATAGCTGAGGAAACGCTAGAACCTAAAATAAATTCTACAATGCACAAAAAACCAAAGTTTTTGATACACAAAGCAAAGTCCAAAAATACTGAGCTTGTGTGTATCCCATTTCTCTTTCAAATCAACTTGTCTGCACCTACAACCCACAGCATCCCGTGTCACAGCACGCAAGGGAGCGCTGGTCTGGTCTACACCCACCGAGGCCTCGGCTGGGTCCACCTGGCAACCCCAGGACTCACTTGGGGTGTCACATGTCAAATGGGGTCAGTGAAGAGAACAGGTGGGGTCTCGGGGATCCCAAAGTGGTGAAACAGCCAGAAGACTAGACTGCGGTCTGCCTTGTGGAATGTTCCCCAGGGACGACTTCCAGAGGCAGCCAGGCTGGGAATCAACCGGAGGGAGTGTGTGTTTGGACTGACTGTCCTCGGTGGCAGGGCTGCAGGGCAGGGCGTGGGTGAGGAGGAAGAAAGAGGGAATGGGGAGGAAGAGGAAGAAGGGAGGGAGAGAGGGAGAGCAGGAAATGAGAGTTGAATGAGGAGAAAAGGGGAGAGAACAGGAACAGGATGGTGGGGAGGAACCCCTGCAGGTACTCTGGCCAGAACCAGAGGCCTGACCTGTGCCCCCACACACAAAATTTGGAGACGGGAGAAGGGGTCACACACATTGTGCTGATCTCACAAGCCTTTCAGAAAGCTGCTCCTGAGACTGTTCCTGCAATTCTAGGGTCCTGTGGGTGCCGCTCAGGGAGGGGCGAGACAGGACCTCCTAGGAGCTGGAGCTGGCCCAGCCCCGAGGCCATGCAAGGAGCCAGATGCCCAGACTGCCCGCTCTCAGATGGGGCTGGAGCTAAGGCAGCCCTGGGAAGAAGCCCCCTCCGGGGTGGGCGGGCCACGGGACCACACTGACCCCGCTGGCAGGGACGCAGGCAGGAGCCGCCATGTGTGGCTCAGCACCAACCCCCTCTCCTGCCCTTCTGATTTCCCACCAGTCCAGCCCTGGGGAGTTTCCCCACAGACAGTGACGTACTCAGGGCTGGAGTCGCTGGGGCTCTGTAGTTGCCCCTAACAGGGAAGGGACAGCAAGCAGGCTACAGACTGTGTCATCCTCAAAGAGTCACCTGGGCAGCCTCTCCCTGCTCCTACTGAAGGGCAGCTAATGGCGTCTGGCTCAAAGAGACTAAGGACAGTCACAAATGGGGTCCACCCAGAGGCTGGCACTTCTGGGAGAATCACCCACACTCCCCATAGCATGGGGAGTGAAGAGGACCCTAGTGAAGCTGCTCACCGAGGCTCCGAGACAAAGACGGGGTGCGACTGGACAGCTCTGGGAGGCTCCTGGCTCCATCACAGCACAACGCCAGCCTCTTACCTCCTCTCCTCGCCCCCACTCCCACCCCCGCTTCTGCACATCCCCAGGCGGCGGCAGCACCTAGGACCGCCACTTTGCAGATGGCACACAGAATGCCATCTGTTTGTTTACTCAAGGGCACACACAGCCAAAGAAGAATTCGTAGTTCTTTCCAGAGGCATACCCTTCTGGACTAGCCCACTCAGCCTGTGCCACAGTGGGGCTGGGCCCCCACGTGGCCAAGCCCTCGATTCCCAGCTGACTGGGTCTGCATGTCTGCAGAAGAGGTTGTACCTTTTAGGAAGGTGCCCCCACCAAGCCCTGAGCGGGACCCAAGTCAGAAACTCCAGTTCAGTGGAACGTTGTTCCTGAAGACTCTGTGTTTCTGGGAAAGCTTGTATTTTTTAAATAGATTTATTTATTTAGGCATACAAAACTGGGGTACAAGCCAAAGGTGCAGGGGCAGTGAGAGGATTCACCAGACACAAAGCTGGGAGCCGAACAGGCAGGTGGAGAAGTACACTGCTGAGGGGAGCAGCGGGCGAGACAGGAGAGGTCTGCCGCGCCATGTGGGTCAGCTCCGGGGCGGGGCTGCACTGAAGCAGCTGCAGCCAGCTTGCACTGCTGTGCTTTAACCCACTATGCCACCAGGCAGGGCCAGAAAGCTTGTATTTCTGGTCATGAAAAGACGGCATTCTCAGGGGCCTCACAGGCTCATGACATCCCATCAGGTAGGGAAGGGACTCGGCTAAGGCCAGCACCCCCAGCGTGCCCCCCAAACATGGGCAGAGGGATGTACAGCCACCATGAGTGACTAGAGAGCCTGCCATTGGACCACAAGTCCCTGGGCTGAAAGGGACCCTACCAGGGGGGGTGGCATGGACCCACTGGGTGGCACATACACAAGAGCAGCCTACATCTTCCAGAACCCACCAGCTCTTCTGGGTGTGTCTGATCCCTCCACAGAGAAATAGGGTCTGTGTTCTTGCCCCAGAGCAGCAGCGAGGGGACACTGTGTGACATAAAGTGACGTCAGGAACACGGCTTCTACAAGCTGGTTCTCTTGGGACACTCAAACCCAATGCCCTAGTCCACTGCCTTGGGGAGGAACATTGAGTGGGGATGTGGTGGTACCTGGGTACTCCAGGAAAGCAGACAGGTCTGGTTAAGGTGCGTGGATAGACTATGGTTCCTCCTCTGGAGGCCCCTTTGAGCACTCATTTATGTGGTCCAAGGGCTGGGGTGTGGGGTAGGTCAAGCTCCCCGTAGTCCCTGTTCCACACAGTCCACACGTGCAGGGAGAACGGCCTTGCCTACTCTGGACACAGAGCCCACCCAGCCCTACGGGACCCACATGGGGCCCACCTGTTATTGCCATGTGGGTCAGGCCATGACTGAGCAGAAACAGACTTGAGCACTGAAAGGCCTTCCAGCAGGGCCGGGCCACCTGAATGCTACTCATATCAGACACTTCTAGACGGAAAAACACATGGTCCAAGCAGGGGACCCGAAGAGGTGGGTGCAGGGCTGGCCGCCGCGAGGTATGGCCTGAGCTGTCCCCAAGGGCTCCCTTCGGTTGCTGTAATGCTCTGCTGTGCTGTCTTGCAATTCTCTAATTCTAGGACCAGGTTCCCTATGTTCATTCTACACCAAAGAAGCCAACCTTACTGGTTAATGAGGAGAACAGGTTGCTGGTGTCCAGTTTCACTGGGTTGCGCAGCTTCCGCAAAGTGCTTGTCTCCTCAGAGCCTCAGTTTCTCCAACTCTGAACCAGAGAGCAGGCTGGGAAGAAGAGAGCGGCCAGCGCAGGTGCAGCCAGTCCTCCCTCCCCCTGCACAAGTGTTTACTGGGAGAACTGCACTGCAGGTTCACAACATCCCAGGTGGGAGGCGATGCTCTGGTCACGAAAAGGCCAACACTCTCGGGGGCCTCACATGGGCAGTGGGGGCTCGTGACCTCCCATCAGGTAGGGAAGGGCCTCATCATGTAGGCCCTTCACACTGAGGCTGGCAGAGGGGAAGCCCCACGCCCCCACCCCTCACTACAGGTGCAGGGGCTGCTTCCCAGGCTTGATCTGTTGGCATAGGTCAGGGAAAGGACAGACATGAGCCCACCAGAGGTCCAGGCCATACTGGCTGACTGCCCCTCGCCGCTGGCACCTTTCTATTGGCAGAGCCAGTTAAGCCGAGACTCAGACCTGAGCCTGGGGACAGCTGCCCCCCAGCCAGATCAACTCGGCAGGACTTGCAGAGCCTTCGAGCCCGGTGCCTCCCACCTCTGCGCATCAGAAGGGTAGAAGCCTCCCTTCCTCTCAGGATTTTGCCTACATGGACTTGACCACGTTACACCCCAGTGGCACCTTGTGGGTCTAGTCCTCAGGCTGCCTCTAATCCCTGGTACCATGCTGAGGGTGAGCATTCTTACTCAAGAGGAGTGTGTCTTGCACTGTTCATGGCACATGGCCAAAGACCCAGCATGAGCACGCCTCCATGCCTATATGCAGGAGACGGCAACAGAGGTACACCAGCCTAAGACCCCACGGTGCCACCCAACCTACCCAGGCAGGGCGAAGCTGCAGAGCTAACTTACAGTGTGTGTGTGTGTGTGTGTGTGTGTGAGAGAGAGAGAGAGAGAGAGAGAGAAGTGCAGTCCTGCTCTCAGCAGACCCCGCCCCCCCGCCCGCACCCCGTCATCGCTTGTACAAAGGAACACACCGGACTTTCTCCTAGCTAGACTGATGCCTCATCCAGGGCAACTAGTCACTCAACTTCGACTACATCATGGGTACCCTTTTTTAGTTTACAAAGACAGCTCTGCAGCCCCCCCCCCCCTTGGCTGGGAAGTTTAATTTATGTGCCTGGATTTGCAGGTGGCAGCAGCTTCTTGCTCTCATTCGACCCTTCGCACCCCAGTGCTCTTTCACCCCTGGCCACACGCTCGCGGGTTCTCATGCCCAAATGGACTCTGAGCACCGTGCCTGGCAGTGAGCAGGCACCGAGCTTGTTGGAGGAGGACACTGAGGGGCGGTCCACACGTGGACAAGGGCTTCACTCCTGCTTCTGGCTATTAAGCGTTGCCTTGTCTGGCTCCTGCTGGCCAAGCAACAGTCACACCAGGGCGCGGGACACCCTGCACGTCCCCTTCCCACCCACACTCCCAAGGACAGTGAGTCCTTGACACCTCGCAGCCTGTGCCCGAGCCCGATGGCCACCTTCCTGCACACCCTCAGACAGACTCCTTGTGCCTGCCCACAGCCTCGGTCTCATGTGCCCTGGTCACCCCTCAGCTCTGGGCCACCCCCAGGTAACCCAGCCAGCTTCTCCAAGCACAGTGGGCTGCAACCCAGCCCCTCAGGGCATGGTGCACTCTGACACCCCCCCCCCCCGGGTGGGGGCTCCTTCCCTGGGCGCCCTCACCCTCAGAGCTTACCTCACCTCACTGTTGTTCTCTAGAACAGCTCTTTTCTTAGGTGGCGTGTGGTTACTATCTCCTGATTGAACTCAAATGGCTAAACACGTCTTTCTCTCTCTCTTACACGCATCCACTCACCCTCACACTTGAAATTATACTCACATATCACAATATTCTGACATGGTCACCGAGGACCACCCCTTCCCCTCCCCCCCATGCTTCGCACATCTTCTCTCACCATCACACACCCACTACCCCCCAGGACACACATTTCCTGGGTGCATACTCACCTTCCCACGCTTAGTCCGGGTGCACTGAGCCCACCCTAGCACTCCAGGGTCCTGGCCAGCCTTGGGCCTCAGGAGGTGCCTCTGGGCCCCTCACCACCCAGAGGAGGGATGGGCTGCCACTGTCCTTGCCAGTCCAGGTGTGGCCCAGACCCTGTAGTTTCTCACCTGCCCCTGGGCCTGTCTTCCCTCCCACTCTGAGCACCCAGGAGTTGCACTCACGGTGATGCACGGTCAGCCTGCCAAGGAAACTCAGAGACCCATCTCAGAGCATCAAGAAACAGAAAGCACAGGACATGACCCAGAGCAGGGCAGGCCCTGCTGCAAGACCCACTCCTGGGCGCCAGGCTCCAGCCGTGACGAGCACCAGACTGCACCGATGACAGTTTTATTAGGGCCAGCACAATCTCCTTAACAGACAATTTCCTAATGCCATCATCTGTGCTGGGAATGGGAGACAGATCCCTCTGCCTCCTCCCCAGGGGATCCTCTTACCAGGGGGGCCCTCCCCTACAGGTCAGCTGTCCCCATGGGGGAGTCTTGTCTCTCCAGTCCCAACCCACAGGGCCCAGCCTCATCACCAGTGACCTCTCCTCTCAGATCGCAGTTTTCTCTTTATTCTAGTTAAATATTGACACATACAAAGAATGCATGTTGCAGAACATTTATGTTGAAAGTCAAGATAATACAAACACGCAGGAGCCCATGATCAACCCACAGAGGTACTTAGCAAAGCTCCTGTCCCTCCAACCCCCTTTCGCCCTACTCATAGCAAACCAAACAGAGCTGGGTTTTGGATTGCTCTTGCATTTTTCGTTTTGTTTTGCTTTGCTTCAGTCTTGGAAGAGACTGGGTAGAGATTTCTGCAAGACTGTTTTTTTCTAACTGCCACCATGTTTTTTGTTTTTTTTTTTTTTTGCATCTGTGGCTGCCGCTAAGAAACCTCTGCTCCTTCTAGTTGTCACTTCTCGGCATTCGCCTTCCTGTCTGGAGGCTTTGAGGCTTGTCTCTGGAGCTCTCCTAGTTTCAACAGGATTGGCCAGCTTGCTCTGCCTCCAGGGTTGGTTCTCCTCCCCCTTAGCTGATCAGAAGATGTTGGGAGCGCCATGATCCCCCTCCTGAGCTTCCCTGGACAAACAGCAGCCACCCCATGGCTTTCACTATTGTTTCTCAGCACCAGCCCAGGCCCCGTCTCTAAGTCCCAGAGGCACGTTTGTCCACTCCTGAACCCTCCACTCCCCTCCAGATGTAGAGAAGGACCCGGTCCCAATCCCCTCTGCTCTTCACCCCAATCAAGACCCATCTCAGACTCACCATGAACTTTTCTCCCTTCCATCCTCGCTCTGCCCCACCCAAGAGCCACTCTCCCAACCTCCCTCACCTGGAGGGCACACGAGACCCAACCGTCTCCCTGGGCCATTCCAGACCCTCAGTGAGTGGGACCAGAGAACAGCCACAGTCAGCTGGATCATGTCACCCTTGGCCTGAAGTTCTGTAGTCACTGTCCACTGCTTGCATAGGCCATCCACTCCCCACCTCGGGAGAGATTTCTGATGCCTCCAACTCATCTCCCCCAGCTCTCCAGCGTACCCACCCTGCAGCCAGTGATCAAGTGAATGAAGCAATGAAAGAACAAAACAATGAATAAATGGCTTTATGAATAGGGAAGGAAAAGGCTGGGCAGCGGACAGTGTGGGAGAGGAGACGCAGAGTGGGAAGCAGAGGGACAGGCAGGTGAGATCAGACTCGTAAAACAATCTGGTTGCTCTGATGGGCGCTGGAGCTGTGGGTAGGTGGCCAGCAGAGCGTGAGCTGGACATTGCTTTGTGGATGCCCCTCCTGTGCTTGCAATACTCGTGAAGGACTGCAATGTCATCTAGTGCCCTGGTCACCTTGGTGACAGCCAATAGCTGTCAAACTGAGAACAAAATCACGGACCCCAGCTTAGGAGATGACTCATTGGTAACTGAGGAACACTGCCAACTGGTAACTGGTGTTAGCCAAAATGTGTGTGCTCTTGAGTCCATGCACACACACACACACACACACACGCACACACACGCATGCCAGCATGCAGAGAGGGTCACACAGCACTATGCATCACACACCTGCAATTGCTGTGCTCTGTCCCAGTTGGAACATTCTTTTCCCAGGGATTATTATGTGATTTTGCTGTTAGGGAAAAAAGTACAGTTCAGGGAGGGCTTCATTGCAAATAAAAATTGGGAGAAATATATAAAGGAGGCAGTTTTAAAAATGAACTGTAGTCAATACAACATATAATCTTTATCATTTTTAGATGTACAGGTCAGTGGTATTAAAGACACATCGTTCGGTAGCCATCTCCGCTGTCTCATACACAGCCCTAACCATGTCCACCACCTGCAGCCAGAACTTTTTCATCTTGAATAATGAAAAGTACATACCTGTTGGACACCAACTCCCCACCCTCCAGCTCCTGGCAGCCACCATTTAACACCCGCCTGTCTCTAGGGACCTGACAGCTTTACGTATCTCCTAGGAATGGACTCAGTAAGTTGTTATTTTGTCCCTTAGCATAATTTCACTTAGCATAATGGTCTTCCTTTTTCAGGTTGAGTAACATCCCATTGTATGGAGATACCACCTTTTGTCTCTCCTTTTGACTCACTTGTACAACAGTGAGTCCTTCTACCTTCTGGCTATTTCAAATAAGGCTGCTAGGAAGGTAGTCATGCAACTATGGTATCGTTTTAGAACCCTTTTTTCAATTAGAACCCTGATCCTGATTCTTTTGAGCACATACCACCCAGAAGTAGAAATTGTTGCACCATATGGGAATTTATTTTAATTTTTGTGAGACACTTAACACTGCACCATTTTACCCTTCTACCAGCAGTGTTCAAAGGCTTCAATTTCTCCACATCTTTATCAGCACTCATAATTTTTTCTTTTTTTTTTTTTTTTATGGTTAACAGTCATCCCAGTGGGCAAGAGTTTTATCTCAGTGGGGTTTGGACTTGCATTTTCCTAGCAATTCCTGATGCTGAACATCTTGTCATGTGTGTGTGTGTGTGTGTGTGTGTGTGTGTGTGTTTAAAGATTTATTTATTTGTGCAGACAGAACTGGAGTACAGGCCAGAGGTGCAGGGGCGGTGAAAGGGTTCACCAGAGACAGAGTAGGGAGCAGAACAGGCCAACTGATGAAATACACCGCTGAGGGGAGCAGTGGGCCCATCAGGAGAGGTCTGCCACACCATGTGGGTCACCTCCAGGGCGGGGATTGAACTCATGCGGAAGTGGCTTTAGCTTCTCAGTGCTGTGCTTCAACCAGCTGTGCCACCAGGGAGGGCCCTTGCCACGTGTTTTTTAAAGCTATTTGTATATAACTTTTTTGGAGACCCAGCTACCTAAGTGCTTGACCCAGTTTTGAATTGGTCTGTTGTTAAATTGTAGTTCTTTGTTCTGGATAGTTGCCATTTTCTGATATATAATTTACAAATATTTTCTCCCAGTCCAGAGATTGCTTTTTTACTTTGCTTCCATTGAAGCTTTTAATTTATATATAATCAGATTGATTTGTTATTCCTTTTTTGCCTGTGTTTTTGGTCATATAGGGGATCCTAAGTATTGAAAATATACCCATAGTTCTATCTTTAGCCAGAACTGTTCTGTCTAAAACAGAACAGAACCCTCAGTTCTTCACCCCACCTGGCATCCCACCAATTCTGTCCTGGTTGCTCGCCATGGGCCAGGGAAATACCAGGTTTCCGCCACGGTTCTGTCCTCAGCTACTGGTCACTCATACAGCCACAGCACCCTGTAAGGGAGAACCTGGATGGTTGGGAGCTGCATTCAGCAGGGAAGGGCTCACACATGGGTCAACCATAAGGGCCAGGGTCTCAGGGACCTCTGTTCCTGACAGGCACCGGCACTGTGTGCTCCTCACAAGGTCAACGCCTCCGGAAAGGCACCACGGACACAGAGTCTGGGGCCTCTTTTAGCTTTATTTTAAAATCAAAAGGATTTGATTGTAATGGAAAGTGATTTTTAGAAAGCCAAAAGCAAGCCAGAACTACAGTAATGAGGAATATATAACAATAAGGTGGTCTGGATTATATTTGTTTTTATGCTAACACAGTTGGAAACCCTAATTTCGCTTTTATATGGGGTAGGCGGCTCCAGAGGTTAAGAGCTTGGCTCCACAGTAGCTGTGATGGCCCCTGGCTCCAGAGTCCCCACAGAGAAGGGGACCCAGGCAATCCAGTTATGACACAGGGCCCTTCCCTCTGCCATGCGCCACGCTCCCACCGCTCGTGTGGCAGGTGCCAACCCCAGGATCCCCGGGAGATCACTCACTCACTACACCCTACTTTGTCTCACTCGATTCCTCACACGCAGGGCTCAGCGGTTCCCTGGTCTCCCTGCACGGAGCAGCCACACACGCCTGTTCCCCGGTGTCTTCCTGAGTCGTAGCTGGGTCTCCCCTGCTCAGCCCCATGCCTTTCAGCCTGCAGCTCCCAGCAGCAGACGCCTGCTCTCGGCCTGGTGCTCGCTCCGCTTGGGCACCCGTGGAGTGTGCCAGTGGCCTGCTCAGACCTCTCCCCCACACCCCTTATCCTCAGAGCATTTGTCTGGTGCTGCAGACACAGAGGCTGATGCACCTCAGCACCAGACACCCCTCCTCTCCCACCTGGTTCCTGCCGCACTGCACCATCACGGTATCTTGGGGGGCTGGTCTCATCAGCCCAGTTTTAGAGGGGAGGAAATTGAGACTAGAGAGCTCAGGGACTTGGCTGGCCTCAGTAGTGGGAGCGGCAGGGCGGGCCCCTGCTTAAGTGCCAATTGTAGGTAGAAGCTGCTTCCTTGCTGCCCATGAGCACAAAGGAGGGTCCCACCGGTGCCCCGCTGGAGCCGCCAGGTGAGGGTCTGGTGAGCAGGGGCACTTCATGTGGTGGGGTGCCCCCGGCTCTGCCTGCTGACGACGCCCCGTAGGGTAACAGGGAGCAACTGACTGAAAGCGAAGACCCTCATTCCCACTACCCACTGCTTGTCCAGGGAGAAGTGACCTGATCTGAATGAGTCCTGAGAACTCTGGCCCATAACCCCAAGCCAGGCAGTCAAGTCTGTACTGGCCAACTCCCTCTGGCCACCCATAGTGCAGGGCCCACAGACCACACAGCCCTCCTTACACATAATCCTGGCTTTCTGGTCACAAACCAGTTTGATCTTGAGATTGTGACAGCGAGATGCTCACAAACTGTCTGGTAGAAATATCAGGAAGTCAGCTGGAGGGGGGGGTGTCTTGACCCAGGGACACAGTGGCAGCCAGGGTGACACTGGAGGTCAGCAGGGTGGGGTCTGCACTCACACAGACGCAGCTGGCCTGTCTGAAAGGGCCCAGTGCTCAATGGTCATTGATTCGTGTACCCGGGGGTTTGGGAGGGGGGCTGGAGTGGGGGGAGGACAGGGCCTGAGGCGAATGCTGGGGGTGAGAGAGGATCACCACCGGCTGTGAGGGCACAGGGAGGTCACCCCAGAGCATCCTCCCCAAGCACGCTGTGGCGGAGCCCGGGCAGGGCACAGAGGGAGCTGAGGATGGTCCGAGGAGCCGTGCCTGCCCATGCGCGGGGCCCACAGGGAGAGCCCAGTGTGTGGGGGGGGAGTGTGTGTGGTGTGTATGCGTGTGGGGTGTGTGGCGACTGCTCCTGCAGGTGCTCCATGTCCTACCTAGTCGAATCCCGCTGGCAGCACTGTCTGTGTCTATCAGCTGCCCTGGCACGGTTTAAAAATAATCCTATCCCTCGGGGGCTTGGGCAGACCAAAACAGCCCCTCTGAAGAAATACCTGGACGGGGAGTCTGGTGGGGCTGGGTGTGAGCTGGGAGGCAGCCAGGTGGGACGCTGCAGGTCAGAGGCCAGTGGGAGAGGGAGCAGTCTGCAGGGGCCAGTGCTGGGCAGGACAGGGACATGGAGGTTTGGGGGCACAGGCGGAGCAGGGTGGGTTTGGTCTGAAGCAAGAGGACAGTGAAAGCAAAGGCAGCTCCGGCCTAGGGAAAGTGCCAGCAAGGAGCTAGAGGGGCGCAGGCTGGGGCCAGCAAGTCCAGCTCTGCAGAGAGAAGGGGCCCTGAACCTGGACAACCTGGTGAAGGGAAGTTGAGCCGGCTTGCGTCAGGGGAGACTGTGGACTTGATCTGGGGGTAAACGCAAGCTGCGGGCAGTACGGGGACATCAGCCTGGCTAAGTGACCTAAGCTTCAGTTTTCTCCTCAACATTCCACAAAAGTTAAGAAGCCCTCGCCTCACAGGGCTGCTGTGAGGTTAAAAGGAGTTAACGCACCTCAAACGAAGTAGGCAGAGTAGTGGCTGGCACCTCCGGACTGCTCAGTGAAGGTGTCCACACCACGGCCAGCATTCCACCACCATTCTCCAGCCCAGCCCCTACCACCAACACCAGCGTCCCTACACCATCACCACCCACCTGTATTGCCCACCACCTAGACCGTCGCCACCTTCTCTCCACCCCACTACCACCCCCTTCACCACCACTACCACTATCACCACCTTGTCAGCCATCCTGAGGCTTCCAAATGAAAGCGGCTTTGCCAGTCTGACGCCTGCGAGCTAGGGAGGAAAGCAGAGTTGTAGAGACCCACAGGGCCAGCACTGGGCCTGTTTTACTGTTCGTCCTCCTGGCAGACAGAAGGTATGAAGGGAAGGTCTGGGCCAGGCTCGAGTCATTTATGACAGTCCACAGGCACCACACTCGGAGATTTAGTGCCCTCTGCACGTGGGTCCTTGGTCAGGCTCTGCCCTGCTTACTCGCCAGTCAATGCCCTCTCCAGGGAAACCTGACCGCTTGTCCCAATCTGATGTCCGGAGACCTCGTCTGCAGAATCACTGAAAAAGCTCTGGTCTCTGCAGGTGTGTCCAATGGATGGACACAAGTGTCTACACTGGGCACTCAAATCCCAGGGCCCAATGAGGAGACCAGTCACCAGTACAGTCTCGGTTCCAATCTTCAACTCCTTCCCTAAATGCTGCCAGCAGCCCTCAGTGGGCAGCGGCCACAGGCAGGAGTGGACCTTCTGATGGACACAGAATAGGGGCAAATGGATGGGGCCAGTAAATGGGAAGGTACGGGGGGCATTCTGGCACACACCAGGTGCCTGTGCTTCTCCAGGGCTCTCCTGTCTAGCACAGAACCCAGGCTCCTGGCCACATGCCTGCGAGGGCTGTACCCACAGCCCAGCTCTTAAGACTCTGCCCACCACCATCCCTCCAACATAAACCCCCACTGGGTGGTCCACAGTGGGAACGGGCAGGGGACTCAGAGGAGGGTGCAGTGTTTCCCCAAACATCTGTCCTCTGGGTCTTCTGCTCCAAGGGCCCAGGCCCAGGCTGTACCCGGCCAGCACCCACATTTGCAAACCCACCAGGCCCAGCTGCAGCGGCCTCGCTGAGATGGGTCACTCCTGCCCAAATGTGATTTCCCAGCTGCCGCCGAGTTAATCACCAGCCTCACTGGCAGTTCCTTCCGGCTTCTATGCAAAGGAAACTGCCAATTAGGTTACAATTAATTTCTTACCCAGGGCAAGGCCTGGCTGGAAAAGAATGGCCACCCAAGTGGCCTGCTGATGTCTGCGTGCTGGTCACCAAGTCCCCTCTGCTTTAGGGTTCTCTGGCCCTGAGGTCACAGCTGGGGGTATGCAGGCCCTGACCTGGGAGCTATAGGCCAGGACATCCCCGACTTTAACCCTGCGCTCCCCAGCATATTTGCTCCCCTCACACAGGGTGCAGTGACTCAGACTTAAATGAGTCTGTCACCTCATCTATCTAGAGCTCCTCCAATAGGGATGTCCTTCCCATTTTTACCCCTAGCACATGTCCAGCTGGTGTGTGTGGCCACGGGCTCCTTTGCTCAGTGGGGCCTTACACACGCACAGTCCCAGGAAGTGGCTTGCCAGGCCTGTCTCCGCTGGACACAGACATGAGTCTCGAGTGCTCCTGCCCAGTCCCCACCCCACTGGGTCCTGCCCTAGCGAACGTAAGGTGAATTCCGACTGGGTCCGACACAGACCAGCCTTCTCTGCATGTGGACGATGAGCCATGACTTGCACCTCTTGAGGAAAGGGGGAGGCTGGAGGAGCCCTAGAAGAGCATCTTCCACACAGGTCACCACTTACTGACCAGGACAAAGGTGTCCCCATGAACCCTCAGCAGCCTGGTAAGAGTTGGGCCTCACCAAGATCGTTGCAACTTGAGGCGGGAGGTAGAGGGGGGCTGGAGGGCATGCTGTAGTATGACCAGCTCTTCACCAAGTCTGGAAGAACAGAGGGGATGGAGCTGGCCTTCTCCAAGGGAGCCCCTCCTCCTGGGCTACAGGACTCCCATCCAGTCATCTTGCCCTCAGCATTCTCCCTCCTTGTGTGTGTCACAGTGCTCTAGCGGGCCCTTTCCACAGCTTCAGGGTGTTGTCAGCTCTTCTTTCTGGTCCTGCTGTGAGCTCAGGGGGTGCAACCAGGGTGGAACATGGACAGGACACTCTGGCAGGCCTACCTTAGCCACTGGAGAAAAGTGGGACCTTCCCTGGGGTTGTGATCCAGGATATTGCTTTGCTGGGATGGTAAACAGAAGACAGCTGGGATGACTGTGAGAGAGGTTTTGGAGCTCATTGCCCTTGGGGGAGACCAGTATTGGGGCAGCAAACTCCAAAGACCTCAGTCTCAAGAGACAAAAGAATCCACTTCAGGACTAGCACAGCAGTGCAGAGAAGGGATCATGGCGACCAAGTCCTAAATACCCCCTCTGGGCCTCCATTTCCCTGTCTGTGAAAGGACAGGATTATTATACCTGGTCCCTGAGCTCAACCTCTGAACCCCTCCATGCAGGAGCAGTCATTGCATGGACTTCCCGACCAGAAGACAAGAGGCTGATGGTGAGTGTCATGGAAACTGGGGTGAGCTCTGGGCTAAGCGGCCCTTGTGGGCCAAGGACAGGTAGCTGGAACAGGACAAAGGCCACACATGTCCTTCTAGGCCATGATAAGGCAGGAAGACATGAGCTTAGCCCACAGGGGAGCTTTTGGCAGAGCAGGAAAAAGCAGGAACACTAGGCAGGGTCAGGTTCAAGCCACACTCCTTTACCTCCTGTACCACAGCACCTGGTCTGGTGCTAGGGACAGGGATAGGGACAGGAAACCCCCCCAGGAGTGCTGCTGGGACAGCCCAGGCACAGAGCACCTGCCAACGAGAGCCAGTGTTTCCTTCTCCCTCCCCCACTCTGGAGCCAGATGTGCCTGGGCCCACAAAGGGATCCTGGTAGCCCTCAGCCAAGCCGTCCTCCTCTGGAGCTTGCACATCTTCTGGGTGCAGGGATGGGGCATTTCCTTGACACGCACTGTAGTTCCAGTAAAATGACGGCTTCAAGGAACTGGGCAGCATGACCTCACACAGCTGCAATTACGGTAATCAACTTATACTCCATCTGCCTGCCTATTTTTAGAGTCTGGATTGAGGTTTAACAAGACAGGGCAGCTCTGGGGTTTGCTGCTGCTCATCCCACCTTGACTGGTGGCCTGTGTGGGTCCCAGGTCCAGAACTACCCACCTCCCTCGAAGGGAATCTCTGAGTCTCGGCAGCAGCTCACACACAAGTTGAAGTGCCCTTGTTCTGGGACATTCGAGCTCAATGTGGCTTTTGCGGGGCCAAGTCTTTGGAAAGTGTCCTCGGGGTCCCAGTGGAGTCAAAGGACTCCACTCCCATAGGCGGGCATTGGATGTACCGGTTTCTCCTTTAAAAGCTCTGGCCCAGAAAATGACAGAAGTGCCACTGAAATTGCAACACTTAAAGACTTTTTTAAAGGATTGATTTATATATGTATAGAAGAATTGGGGTGCAGGCCAGAGGTGCGTGCGTGTGGAGAGGGGCAGAGATAGGGGGAGAGAGAGAGAGAGAGAGAGAGAGAGGATTCACCTGTGACAAGAGGGAAGAACAAGCAGATTTACTGAAGTACACTGCCAAGGGGAGCAGAGGTCAAGACAGGGCAGGTCTGGTGTGCCATGTGTGGGTGGGCTCCCAGGATGGGGACTGAACTCAGGCTACAGCAGGCATAGCCCTGAGACTTATAACCCTGCATCACCATGGAGGCCCCGACACTTGGAGATTTGATAAAGCGAAAAGCAAGAGGTCATTACACCCTATTGAAATATGGGCAAAGGACCCGCATAGGTATTTCTCCAAAGAAGATATTTAATGACCAACAAGCACATAAAAAGATGCGCAATGTCATTAATCATTAGGGAAATAAATGCAAATCAAAACCACAAAGGGATCCCACTTCGTACCCACTGGATACCTATAATTAAAACAAAACAGAAAATAGCAAGTATGGTGAGGATGTGGCAAAACCCACACTCTGCTGGTGGGAATGTTGGTTTTCAACCAGTTTGGCAATTCCTCAAAAAAGTGCTACTTAGAATTACCAACAGGGCTCAACAGTTTCACTCCTCAGAATATGCTTAAAAAAACTGAAGACAGTGGGCCCTCCCTGGTGGCGCAGCGGGTTAAAGCACTGCACTAAGAAGCTTAAGCCACTTTCCGCATGAGTTCGATCCCCGCCTGCCCCAGAGGAGATCCACATGGTGCGGCAGACCTCTCCTGGCCCGCCCGCCTCTCCCCTCAGCAGTGTATTTCTCAATCTGCCTGTTCTGCTCCCCACTCTGTCCCTGGTGAATCCTCTCACCCTCCGCATCTCTGGCCTGTACCCCCAGTTCTGTATGAATAAATAAATAAATCTTTAAAAAAAAAAAAACAACTGAAGACGGGGTGGGGGGGGATGAAGATGGGTTAACTGGCAGTGTTTGCTGACAGCACACTATTTACAAGCACCCAAATGCCCAACAGATGAATGTGTAAATAAATGTGGTATAGATATACAATGCAGTATCACCCACCCTTAAAAAGAAATGAAGCGTGGGCCCTCCCTGGTGGCACAGCGGGTTGAAGCACAGCACTGAGAAGCTAAAGCCACTTCCGCATGAGTTTGATTCCCGCCTGCCCCGGAGGAGACCACATGGCATGGCAGGCTCGCCTGCTGCTCCCCTCAGCAGTGTACTCTTATGATACATGTTACAACACGGATGCACCTCAAACCACTTATATGTAACAAGCACAGGAGACAAATCCATAGAGACAGATGCAGGGTTCCCAGGGGCAAGGGACCGGGAGACTGGAGAGCAATGTCTAATGGGTATGGGGCTTCCTTCTGGGGTGACAAAATTGTTTTGAAAGTACATCAAGGTAACACAAACACAACTGTGAATGTACTGAATGTCACTAATTGCTCACTTTGAAAGGGATGGCTTCACGTTATGTGAATTTCATCTCAATGTTTAGAAAGTTAATTGCAGTTATGTGCCAACCCGAATCTTTTCCCATGGCCCCAGCTGCTAGGTCAGCCACAGGCCCTTATGCTGACCTGGAGAGGTTAATCTACAAGAGTCAGGGCGCAGGGATACAAATCTGGACACCCCTGGTGGTCCAGGGGCACGTGCAGGTACCAGTCATTTATTCCCTCCTCACCCCCACCCCGCCATTTGCCCTCCTCTATAACTCCATCTTCCCTGGCCGAGAAGGCCATAGGACAGGATTTCAGTCTGGGGAACAGGCATGCATTCTTTCCCCCCGCATGTGGCCTGGTGTGGAATGGCCTAAGGAGGTGGTCCTGGGCAGAGGACAAGCAATTGTGGGTTTTTTAACACCAAGCCCAGTCTCCCCTGCCCTTGCAGATGCAGGTGGGTGGGAGGCTGGGTAAGCAAGAAGAGGCAGGTAGGCCCACAGTCAAGGCTTTGCAAGGCTTCATGTCTGCGATCCTGCCATCCTGCAAGACCACCTGTGGGCCGCCCACCTGAGAAGCGGCCAGAGCCAGGCCTGCCAGAGCCGCTCCATGGCTAAGTGGCTCCTGAAACAGCGTCCTGCTCCCCAGAAAGAAGAAAAGCAGCAGATACCTCACAGCCAATAGTTAAAGAGGAAGGGGAGCAGGCAAAAGTTGTATCTCTCAAGACCAACCCCCACCCAAATTCTGTGTCCAAATCTTTGCCTATTTCACCAGCAAGAAATTTGAGGACGACACACAGTAAACCCTGTCTGTCCCTCCACCGCCAGCCCCAGCTCCCCCCACGCCCTCGGTCGTGGCCCACAGTACACCCCTTCCCCAGCATTTTCTAAGCAACTGGGGAAATCATCTTTTCTCCCCGCTTTCTGGAAGAGTGGGAATCATCAGAGACTGATGATCACACAAGCACATGAGGAGAAGCTAGAATGAGTTTTACCAACTGCAATTTACACAGCAGAGATAGTGTGAGGACTCTTGAATTGCCTCCCCTGTCATATTTCCCTCTGAATTCTCTGCAGCCCAGGTCCTGCAGAACATAGACATCAGCACCCCATCCTGCAAAGCAGTGAAGGCCTGCCAGAGCAGCCGCCAGCACCCAAGTATGGAAGAAGGAATAGGCGTCTCCCTCGAGCAGGTCCCAGCACTGGGCCTTGCCCGATGCCTCGCCCCTACTCAGGCCCCACCCTGGAGAACGTGTACCAGCGGCCTGCCAGGTGGGCACACACCTATCCAGGTGCACAGGTGAACTTTCTGGTATGGCACCCTGGCTGCTACACTTCGTGGAGCCACCCACAGGTCAAAGTAAACAGAGATATTTGCTTGGGGCTGGCCACCTGCTGTGCTGGCCCAGGTGGTGTCTGACCTGCTTCTTCAGAGTCCCACTGGTGTCACCTACCCATTGGCCACTCTCTAAGGGAATCAGCTCTGGCAGGGAGGAGCTCAGGGCAATGGTGCTTGCTGCTACACCTCACCTGAGTAGCACTTTGCCTCGCATCTCAGCAGAAAGTTCAGGGGTCCACTGAGTTTACACCTCTAGTCTCAGGGGCTGGAAGTCCCATAATGACTGTGAGGTCAGAGAATTATGGAAGCCCAGGTCTGATATGACCCCATAGCACAAGGAAGATGAAAGCAGGAGGTGTAAACTGGGGTGGGGTGGGCTAGGCCGGTTCAGTGACACGGGTTTCCAAGTGTCCTGGGGCCTCAGTCACATCACCTCCTGACATTTGAGGTGGGCCTTATGGAAGAATCACAAATCTTCCCCAAGTGCCTGAGGGCTGAGCCACATGGTCTCTGGATGTCAAAGCCTTCGTGTTCCTTTATTTATCTATTTTAAAGATTTATTTATTTATGCATACAGGACTGGGGTGCAGGCCAGAGGTGTAGGGGGGTGAAAGGATTCACCAGAGACAGAGTGGAGAGAAGAACAGGTAGATCAACAAAGTACACTGCTGAGGGGAGCAGCAGGCAGGTCAGGAGAGGTCTGCTGCGCCATGTGGGTAACCTCCAGGGCGGGAATCGAACTCGAACTGAAGAGGCTGTGGCTGCTTGCCGTGCTGTGCTTTAACCCGCTGTGCTACCAGGGAGGGCCCTCATCCTTTAAGCTAAGCACCACCAGGTCACGATCCCCAGAAAACACCCTAGACCTTACCTCTCAGTAGTATTGACCCCCAGTCTTCCAGGGACCAAAGTACCCCTGGAACATGGAGAACCCACAGAACATGGAGAGAAGACGGGCCCACGGGGAGGCAAGTGAGGAAGTGGGAGGCAAGTGAGGAAGTGGGAACCGGTGGGAGGGGGATGACCCCCACTGCCATCACACCACACCCCTTTGGCATGTGACAGGAGGGCCACTTCCTGAAATCTCTCTCTCACACACACACAGACACACACAGAGACACACACGTGTGATGACACTGGACCCAGCCAGCCTTGGGGAATGTTTGCGGATGACCCCTGTTGTTACTATTAAGTCACTCAGAAGAACAACTGCAGAAATGAAAAGCCGGGAAAAGCATGGGGAGCCAGGAATGGGGAGGCCAGTCTGAGGATGGTAGCAGCCAACACAGAAGCCTTGACTTGACCAGGACACACCAGAAAGTGTCCTCTCAGTCACAAAGGAAGGAGAAGCAGGTGCCAGAGTGAAAATGCAGCCACTTCCACAGGATGGGAGGCCCACTCAGAGGGAGGGGCCCCTGGCTGGGCACTGACTTGCCCCACTCTGTCCTGAGCCCAGGGGGGTCAGGCCATGCCCTGCACAATGGGGCACAGTGGCACCCTCATCTCCCAGAACCCATCCCCACTCTCCTCAGGTGCTGGGTTCTGGCACAGACTGTGATGCAGGGGCCACAGACTGCCTGTATTCCCCTCCCCCCAAAGACCTCTGCAATACCCAAGAAGGTACTGCCCCCACCCCAGGCCAGCCATGACAGGGGCAGGCCAGACCCACAGGGCTTCCAGACATCAACTAACGCTGGGGTCTCAGCCCGGTTTGGTCTCATTTCTGGCATCTGAACTCAATACCACACTCCACTGCCAAACCTGGGCTCTGGAGACCCCTGCAGGTGAATGACAGGTGTGAGGGAGTCTCTCAATGGGCTCCTCAGCCCCCCTGCAGTCCCTACCAGCTCAGGCTCAGAGAAAGAGTTTGCTGAAGCCCACAGGAGCAGGGGAGGGGAAGTCACTGCATCCTCTCCACAGGCAGAGGGAGTCTCAGTTCCTCACCTGTGAAGCGACACCTCATTCCTCAGAGTCAGAGGGTGCACTGAGCCAGCAGACAGGCAGTGCTTGGCCCATGAGGTGGCTGCTGCTGGCATTAGCCTTATCCAGTGAAAACCAGGGGACAGAGGAGGCCTCTCTTAGGTCACAGAGAGGAGGAAGGCAGAGGAGAGGCATTAGCTTCCGGGCCCTCCCTTCTTGACACCCCAAGCTCCATTTTAACAGATACCATAATTTTTAATTAGTTTTCTCCTCCCCTGGCTAAAAGGCCATTAGCTCCCCATTAGGTGAATGCATCCCATTTTCTTTACACCACTGAGGAAACAGTGATTTACTTAGCTGTCCCTAAAGCAATTCTGCAGAATAAAAGCAATTTAGCCATGGGTTCAGTAAACTTCCCCATTTGCTCTCTGCTCACAGGCCCCACCCTCAGGAGCCAACAGGCTGGGCTCAGCCCCTTGTCCCTGAGTAGGCTGGGCCCTGCTGGCACCCAGAGCAGCCAAGGAGGGGTATGGGCAGCTTCTGGACGCTAAGCTGGATGGGGTGGAGAAATAAGAGGTCAAGGCCCAGGTGAACTTGGTAAGGCAGGAGATGCCTTCCAGTAGTCCCTGGTGAAGGAGAGGGGAGACCAGAAAGAGATAAGAAGAAGTAGGCAGCAGCCTGTGGTCAGCATAAGTGGCCTCTTCCAGGCCCCACTGGAGGGACAGAGGGCCTGCCAAGCCACAGGAAGCTTTCCTTTCCCTGCTTCGGTGCCTGAGAATGAAAGGCTGAGGTCCACAAGCAGAGAGCTTGCCCTCTGGTCTTTCCAGAAGCCAGAAAAACTGAGTAAATGGGGCCCAAAAAGCCAGCATGGGAAGACAGAGATGAAAGGACCACTGCAGAGGAGGAGGTCAGGGAGATTGCAGAGGATGGGGGCCAGCCTGGGACCTACAGGGGAGTCCCAGGACCTGGTAACTGCCTCCTGTAGCAGGGACGGCCGCACCTGAGCTGGGCAGCAAAGGGCCAGAAACTCCACTGAGCGCACCAGTAGACGGAGGTTCTGGCTCTGTCCAGGACCCCTTAAGCTGATGGGACTACCCCTGTGCATATGAGGAGTTGAGAGGCAGGTGTTCCTGTGTATATGTGAGGGGCGCCAGGATGTTAAGGAGCACGGAGAGGGATCATGTTCCCCAGGTGGGGGTGGAGTGTGAGAGGCCAGGCCACACTCTGGGTATGTGTACCTGTGCCCACAGGTCCATGAATGTGTATCCTTGAGCAAGGTCAGGAGTATGTCTCAGTGATGACTGCGTGTGAGTGTGTACAGGGATACAGGGTGTGGTTAAGAAAATCCCATCCAGCTCGAGTCCACTGGCACCATTTTCTGACCGTGCATACTGCCACCCACAATGACAGCACACGTGTGTGGAGGGAAAGTGACAGGGGCATGTTTATGTCCCGTGGCCTTACGGGGGGCTTGCTGCCCAGAGACAGTGCTCAGGCCCTGCCCTTCACTATGGTCTCAGAAGCTGCCTCTCCATCTAGGTCTTGTCATCAGGCACAGAGGGGAACTGCCCATCTTGGGGAGGTGTCTGGTCGGAGGGGGAAGGGTTTCATTCTTAGAGACCCAGCCCATCTCCTAGAGACAGGTCACCCACTGGGGTGCTGCATCCACAAGAGGGCGCCCGGAGGCTAAGCTGTCACGACTGGGAGGGTGGGGAGTAGAGGCCAGCCTCACTGAGAGAGGTCTGGCAACTCCACGCACGCTGCTCCAGAGGTGAGTGGCTTCCCCAGGCCTCTCCAAAGGCCCTGCTTTCTTCTCCTAGGCACTGCAGCTTTAACTCTCCACAACCAGGACCACCATCATGATTTCCTGGTCATCCCTGTTGAAAGGTGGGGAGTGAAGGAGATTCGCTATACTCTGTTCAGAGAGCATGGCTTCAGTCACCCAGCCCTGCGGTCCAGGGCTGTGGAAGAGCCACCTGCTTTCCTGCCAAGTGCCACTGGTTGATCTACCAGGCTCACAGCCTCTTTAGAAACCCCTGCCAAGGCAAGGTGGTGGAAGAAGAATCCTTTGCTTCTGCCCCTCTGGGATCAGTAAAGCTCAGGCTTCCGGTTCACACCTCACCACACGCACAAAACTACAAAGTTGCAATCCAGAGTTACAAGAGATTTTCAAAACATCTTGTTTGTGTTTATTTGCACCTTGTCTTCAACCTCCTGCTATTCCCTGCTATACAGGAAACAGACTCCCTACTCCCCTTCTTCTACAGGGCAAGGAAAGTGCTTCTCTGCCCTCTGCCCCTCCCCTACCAGGGACTGGGAATCTATTCTGGTCTCAGATCTGCCCCCTAGAGCCCGGGTTTCGAGCCACACAAACAAAGCCTTGGGCAGGTCTGTGAACCCAGAGTCTGTGCGAGGCCACAGCTAAAGGCCAGAGACCACCACTCCTCTGGTCCCAAAGGCCACGGGGAAAGAAAGCCCTTTGTAAGCAGTGGGGGACAGTGGCAGGGCGGCTCCTTCGCTCTCAGGGAAATTTGATGGGTGCAGGACAGCAGAAGGGCTGGCTTAAGGGACAATAAAATGAGTGGGTGGGTCAAAGATTCTAGCCTTGGGGTTCACCCTGTCGGGTTCTGGGGTGTGGGTGGTGATGAGCTTTTGCAAAGTCACATGTAATGCTGAGGTCCATCAGTGCAGAGGCTAGCCAGCACCCAAAACATCTCTATGCCACTCTTAAACTGCTCAAAAGCGCTTGGTAAAGGTTGGTCCAGAGCCCTCTATGGCTCCAAAGGCCGCAACTTAGGGCAACGGCCAGGGTCTCCAAAGCTGGTTGTTAGGTTGGATCATGGAAGGCCCTCAAGTGCGCCTTGGATATTTGAGAGCTTTCGAGGGCAGCCACCCCAGAAACCACAGGCATTTAAGTTATTATTATGATTATTATATTTCTTAAAGACTATAGCGATGAAAACGTGTAAGGGTAAAGCAACCTTTTATAAAAGAGCTTAACTCCTCTGCACTCCGGCCGCTTAGGTCTGGAGGAGGAATGCACCGACTTGGAGCGCAAAACGAAAGCCCGGACGTAGCAATGTTCCGGAGAATTAGAACTCCTAGCGCAAGTCGCTGGCTTTCCCGGGCTTCCCCTGGCGTCCTCCCCCACCTGTGCGGTAACGGTGACAGGGTCCGTTCCGCTGGTTCCAAGATGCGGTTGCTGCGCGAGGCGCGACCAGGTTGGGACGCGCGGTGGTAGCTCCAGCCCTAGGTACTGACCAGAGCGCCCACGCGGCCGGGTCCCAGTGCCACTCCGGACGGACACTCACCCAGCCCAGGACCCAGCGCGCCCTACCCGCCGCACCACCTAGCTCCCCAGCGGGTGGCAATTGCGCAGCCTGCGCCCGCCGCAAACGGAAGGCGTTTCCCACCGCGTCCACTTGGCCGCTCGGAGCGCGGCGCCAACTTCGCCCTGGCTGATGCAGCACACGCTGCCGGCAGAACTCACCTTCACCGAGCAGTGGCAGCAGCAGCAGGAACCGCAGCCCCGCGGCGCTGGCCGTCGCCTTCGCCATCGCCCGTGCGCACCGGGGCCGCGGCAGAAGGGTGACTCAGACTGGCAGGTCTCGGCGGCTGGGTGCGGCGCTCAGCCGGGCCGCTCCATGCCCGCCCGGGACGCGACGGACACTGCGGACCCCGAGCGATGGGTCTCAGAACTCCGGGTGCTCCGGGTAGCTTCGCCGGGGGTTCTGGTCGCGGGACTGAGGCGGGGCGTGCGCGGGCTGCGCTGGAGGAGCGGGCAGGGGAGGGGTAGGGA
>NW_004567112.1:55825982-55836211 GCF_000260355.1 Condylura cristata
GGGGCCGGAAGGAGACTAGTGCTGGACGCTGGGTGCGGGCCGGGCGGGGCACGACCAATAGAGAGGTGCCCGCAACGCGCAACCCTAATTCGCTCACCTTCGCACCTCCAGCCACTCTTTCTTACCCTGGATGCCTGTTCCAGCTCCCTGCGCTTCGCTCTTCCCGGCTGATCAAAGAGGGCAGGGAAACCACACCGGGATGCGCAGTCTGGGCAGACTGGCTTAGGGGTGCGCCCAAGCGGACAAGGAGATGAGCGGGTGCCCCGCCTCCAGGATCTCAGAACCGAGAGCATACTCCGCCATTTCTCAGAGGGGGAAGGCGCAGAGGGAGCGCGTCTCCCTTGGGGCCCGAGGCGGGACGAGTGAAAGGACCCTGGCGAGAGGCAGGCTCGCTGGAACACATTCTGCGCACTCCTGAGTGGAACGCAGAGAATGGCTTACAATGCCGCAAACTCGCAGGGGCAGAGGATTGGGGTCTTCTCGGGCTTACTTTGTGATCCCCACTCTTTAGTCCAACTAATGGGAGCTGGAAACTGGCTCTGGACACCTCTTTCAATGAGGCCTGGTAAGCAGGCGGCCTAATGGGGTATGTGAAGTGTAGGTGTCCGCCACCCTGAGAAACAGAACTCTTAGGATGTCCGTCTGATGGACTGACCAGGTGGAGAACGAATGACAATGGAAGCTGGAGCCCAAAAGAACTTAATTTTTTGCCCAAAGAAATGATCCCTGAAACACATCCAAGCCTAAAAATGCTGGTCGTCTACTATTGGAAGAGAATTCTAGGGAAATGCCCATTGTTCTTCCACTCTAACTGCCTTTTAATGTCTGGCCTCTCTACCTACGTACAGAGGAAGAGAAGCCCAAGGGACTCTGGGTGGGAGAGTCCGGGTATCTAAGCCTAGATTGCCCCTATTCCACGTTGTCCTTCTCCTGCAGTGCCTGGCTGAGCTCATGACTGAATAAGAGAGATGTATGTCACTCTGCAGATATGAAGTCAAAGTGATGTCACCCAGACAGGAAGGAGGAGGAGTGGCCAAGACAGTGGCTGGCTGGGGGCTCTGCCAGCCAAGATGCCCAGCCTGCTGGCAGGAGGCCAGGACACAGCCCAGGAAACTCAGGAGAGTCATCTTGTGGCTATCAGACCTTGTGTCGCCTGCCATGCACCCCTAGGCTCCAGAGATTTGGATTTATGGGACCTACCTCTGGTGCTAATGGCCACCATGGCTGCAAACTCAAAACTGAGCTCCAGGAATAGACCTTAGTAGGAAGGGAAGAGCTGAGAGGGGCACTTCTTCTTTGCAAAGAGCCTCTCCTAGCTGCCACCCAGGAAGGTACAAAAGATGGGTAACCTAGTCCCTTCTTCCAACCAGCCTCACTCTATGCCTTGCAGATGGACTCTGCTCAAGCTGTATGTCTGGTGAGGCCCTGTGTGTCGGGCTCTTCCACCCGCGGCCCCCTCTCCCAAATGACTTGTTTTCTTCCGAATAGCTTCCCCTCTTCCCATTTTCTACTTTCTTTTCATTACCCCCTTTTCCCTCAGCTCTCCCCTTCTCTTCATTCTCCTTCCCCCCTTGTACCCCCTCAGAGCAGTCACATCTCCATTCTTTTTTCCTAGCTGGAGAACAAGAACCTATTGCTGGGACCAGGGTTCTTCATGCACAACAGAATAATAACACAGTAACTGCTTTGCCCTACTCCGAGGCTAAGCCCAAGTGATGCTTTGAGAGGATCAGCACAGTTCCTGGCTCAGCAGACAATGGGCACTTCTCTTTTCTTCGAGGCTCAGGTCTAGGGAGATGTCTGGGTGAAGGTTGCAAGTGAGTTTGGAGTTATGTCCTGGCTGTGTCTCTTGTCTGTGTCACCTCAGTATGTTCCCTGTCTCTTGGCCTCAGTGATCCTTCCCCCCAGGTACCCAAGGGCAAACAAATCCCCATCATAGTCAGTATTAATTGTCATTGTTATTAATTCCTGTCAACTGTAGAAACTGAGGTCAAAGAAGCTAGTGGACCTTACCAAGACAGCAGACAAGCCAGTGGCCCCTATGTACTTGTTCTCCGCTTCCCTTTAATGTGCCCCCTCCCCTCCATCTGGGCAGGTATGGGGATGTACTTACCCCTGTATGGAGAGAGCAGCCAAATGTGAGACTGGCTTGGAGGAGACCACACCTGTCTCTCCTCATCCCCATGTGACCTGTCACCTTATCAGTGGAAAGAGGAAAAGATGCTTAGAGCCCCAGAGTCCTCTGTTGAAGCAGCACTTCCCGGATTGTGATTGTACTGTCAGCCGTGGCATTTCAGTGGATGTTTACCCGACTCAGGCTCCAGGGGGCTTTGTTCACAAGGTCCCCCTCCCAAGTCACTGCTGACCCAAGGCTGGATGGAACCTGATGGACCCTAGGCCGAAGCCAAAGAGCAGGCCTTCCAGGCTCACAGGCGAGCTATGGGGATGTCAGGGAGCCAGAATGGGCAAGTCCAGCAAATATGGCCTGAATGCTTTAAAAAACAAAAACAAAAAAACAGCATCTCCCAAGGCAGTTTCATAATCTGCCTTGTAATGCAGATTTAGACAACTTTTTACAAATGCACTTTTTAAAATAGGTCTTAATGGATCCTTTGCAGTAGTTACAGTCCATTGTGTAAATGCAAACAGAAGGCTTTTTGAAAACATGTATTATTGATCAGAAAGGCAGCAGCAATTAGAAGCCAGTGTGTCATATTTTCGATACACACTTCCTATACAGCCCTGCTTGTGCTCACTCATAACTTTCTGACAAATTACCCTGTCACTGAGAGGCCTTTCTTTTCCCTATTGCTTCTGGAAGTGAAGAAGGACCTCCCCGTCAGTTATTAGCTGGAGGTGCATGAAAAATTAAGCTTACCTTTATGGTCACAAAACCTATTTATGACTTCTCTGCCTTTAAGACTAAAATGACAAGATCTGCAGGCGAGATGGATAGTCCTTCTTAGTCCTTCTGGATTTGTTAATGGCCCACAAAAAAAAAAAAAAAAAAAGCAAGTGGGTCACAGGCAGCAGCATGGTGCAGGGGGCAGGACCCCAAGCTGGGAGATCTGAAAATGCCGAGAGGTCTGCTTTGTGGGACAGCTGCTAAAGCAGAGAGGAAAAGACATCCTAGGAGGGTTCCTAGGAAGAAGTGGGACTCTGATGTCCCCCATATTTTCCTCTCTTCCCTGTCAAAGAACCTAAAATGATCAACCAAGTGAGTTGAGACTTATTAAAAAATTATAAGTAAATCTATATGTCACCCAATCTGTTCATTCCATATTTGTCCTACTTCTTGAAGAGTTTATTCATTTAACAAGTGTTCATGGGTATTTATTATATTCTAGACACCAGTTTTTGGGGTTTTTTTTTAGAAGTTTATTTTTTAATTTTAATTATTTATTTTTGTGCAGAAGATCTGGGGTACAGGACAGAGGTGTGGGGGGAGGGATGGAGAGGATTCACCTGAGCTAGAGTGGGGAGCAGAACAGGTGGGTTCACTGAAATACACTGCCGAGGGGGGACAGAAGGCGACCCAAGAGAGGTCTGCTGTGCCATGTGGCTCAGTTCCCTGATTGGGGATCGAACTCAGTGCTTAGCAGTGGCAGATTACCCTAGACCACGAGGGAGGCCCTAGACACCAGTTTTAGTGATAGTGAACTAAACAAAACCTTTTCTCCCTGGTGCATCTCAGGGACAGCCACCAACACACATACAAGTATAGTCATAAGAAAGTGACCCCAGAGGGAGGAGGAGGGTCGAGGCAGCCCTCAGAGCTGTGCGCCTCCCTCCTTCCATGATGACTTTGGGCAGAGAGATGGAGCTGTGGGCATAGCACTGTCCTTCCTGTAGATGTTAGGAGGCAGGAACGAAGGCAGGAGGGGCCACTATTCTCTTCCCCAGGGGATCTCCCCCTTGGCAGTCTCCCCTCCCTATTCTCTTCCCCAGGGGATCTCCCCCTTGGCAGTCTCCCCTCCCTCTCTGGAAGCTGCAGCTCTGATCTCGGAGAGAGTTACAGCCTGCAGGCTCTGCAGAACCAATACTGTGGCCTGGGCGGTCTTTTGGAACACAAAACCCCAGCGTGCTGTTGGAACGCTGACAAATAGGAAGTCCATTGACTTAATGCCTGGTAATGGCTTCCATGGGCTCCTGACCCAGGATGGCGTGGACAGCACGGGCAGCAGCTCTGGGCAGGGTAGACAGTTAGTCCCATTTCAGGCCTGCGAGTGTTGAGGCACGTGCCATTATTGCTGGAGGGTTATGATAGACCCTGCCTCCTCCACCTGTGTGGTGGGGGCACAGGGTCAGGGTACAGCCTGGGTGACTCCCTCAGCTCTCTGTACTTGTAGACAGATACTTGCTTGTCCCCCTGCATTCTGACGGTGCCCCTGTGGACTGTACCCAGCGACTGCAGGAACCCTGGGGCTTGGCACCCTTTTTGTTTCCTTTCCAGCACATCCCTGAGGTTGCCTCCTGAGCCTGGGTCCAATCAGGGCTGCAGACCTCATACAAGTCAGATAGGGACCCCTCCCTCCCTCTTTTAAGAAGTTGGCCAGCTTGGGCTCACCCTCTAGAACAACGCGGCTCAGTGACATATCCTGCAATGATGTGAACCTAGCCTGGCCATCCCATCTGGGGGTGGCTAGCCCACTATGCCTACTGAGTGCTTGAGATGTGACTGGTGTGTCTAAAATCATGGAATTTTAAACTTCACTGAACTTATAGCAGTTTAAAATTAAATAGTCACATTTAGACAATGAAGCTCTAAGAAACAGCTCCCAGCCTCTCCCTGGGCTGCTGAGGGTAAAGCCAGGCTCCTGGCACTACCGCCCCCTCTGCACTGAGTGGAGAATCCAAAGCCTGCTGATTTGCTCAGGACTGGGCTCCATGGGCACCTTTGTGATTCCCGGGAGCTCTTGGACTCAGTAGGTCTTCCCTGGCTTCCTTCTGTTTTGAAAGTCCAGTCCTAACAAGAGTAGCAATCCTAGGCACCCCTTGCTCTGGGAAATCCGTTCCCGCTATGCCCAGTCCTAGGCTTCACAATGCCTCCTGAAATCCTTGCCTGCTGCTCTCAGGGGCCTCTTTGGAAAGGGACTGATGAGCTCGTGCATATTAAGATGCAGTGATGAAGGGCTGTCAGGGGACTGTGAAGCAGCCTGTGACCCAAGGGCCTGCTCGCTAATGCTGGGAGCTCGGCCCTTTTCCAGGGCTCTCTTCCCTTCCTGCTCCTGAGTGAGCATTCCCCTCCCGGGGAAAGCTCCCCAACTTCCCACATGCTTCCAGGCCACTGGCCTCCACTGGTCCTTCTGCCTGGACAACTCTTCCCCATCTCCTCCCAACCCCTCTGTTGTTCATGTGCTATTCATCACTCTGAAATCTCACCTCTTCCTAACTCATGCTCAAAATGTTCCAGGTCGCCACTCAGCAGGGGCCCTGGTATGCCTTCTGGTCTAACTGTGCTGGATTAATCGCTGAGCCCTTTGTGTGGGCATCTAGTGAGGATTCAGCGTGCTGGTCAAACGTCCTGCTGCAAGAATGAACCCCTCCCAGAGGGGAGGACAGCCTGGAGACAGGCAAGGAGGTAGCCTCAGATATGGGGGAGGGGGGTCAATGGGTGGGAGAGAGAAAGGAGGCCTGGGGGGAGGGGGAGGAGGGTGGGAGGTGGGGTTTTGAGACTGCTTTTGGAGATGATCCCCTGGCCTCCTCCCCATGAATAGCCTTTAGCCTCTCTGAACCTCTTCCCCTCTTCCTCCAGGCTGCTTCCCTTCACTGAGTAGAGACCATCCACACAGAACATGGCAAGAGTGACATGAGCAGAGGTCTGGGCTGGGAAACAACTCACAGGAAGAGAACAAGTCACCCCAAATAAATCATCTGGGGCCTGACATTTGGAGTGTTTGCATTTAAGACCAAACACAGATGCCCTTTAGATAAATACAGTTTTGAGAAATGTTCCCAAGGAGAAGTTGATGACTTTAATAGGTTTCTAGTGTCAGAGAGCATCAGGAAGTGTTTTGTTGAGACTTTCTCTTAAAAGAATCCTTCTTTTCCCTTGCCCCTTGAATAGAAAGGTGCCAGGAACCTCGGTAGGGGGAACATTCTTTTCCAGGTTCCCTGGGGATCTGTCGTGGGCCCAAATGAGGCTGTTCTGGGAGGTTCTAAAGACCCCCATGCTCCAGGCCAGCAGGAGGTGGGAGTGGATGGTGGTGGTGCTTCTCAGGAAGATGATTTAGAAGCTGAGAAGCACCCTCCTTACTGAGAAGCTCCTTTCCTTCTCCCCAACTTTCCTGGAGATGAGCCTGGTTGGCTGGTCCTCAGGACAAGAAGGGTATATGTCCCCCCAGGCCTCCAGAGGTTGGCAATTTTCTATGGATTGGAGACATTACAAAGTTCCCCATGCCAAAGCCCAGGAATGCAAAGGAGCTGAGCTCACCGTGGGCCTGATGCCAGAGAGAGGAGACACAGGAGAAGGTCAGATGCAATCATGTCTGGAAGCTTCTCCCTTCCGGTTTAGAGACAGGCCCCCACCTGCCCATCCTGGATTCTGCCCCAGGACCTCCAGGGAGCCCTATTGCCTGTGACTGCCCTCTGTCAAGCTCTGGCTTAAACACAGGGGCCAGATGAAGGGATGGTTTCCCTATCCCCCCATGTGCTTTCAGCCGGCCTCCCCCAGATCCCCAGGACAGAGTCTTCATTGTGAGCAGTCAGGGGCCTCCTCGAATTGCAACCCATCATTGAACAAGAACAACACCAATCTGGGCTATGTGTGTGCTTGTGTGGGGGTTGGAGGGGCACCACAGGTGTCCCCTAGAAAAACCGGGCTGACCTCAGCCTTAATTTCCCAGTTCAGAGGGGGGCATGAGGGCAACGGAGCCTAGGTGGGAGCTGAACAACGCTGTCCCAGGACCTGACTTGCAGAAAGCATGCGGACCTGAGGGAGAGAAAGCCCAAGGGGCTTCATGGTGTTGTGGCCTCCAAGGCCACAGGCTGGCCTCCTCCCGGGACAGCTGTGTGGTGAGTATGGGCTGGTGGGGAGCTAGAGAGAAGGAACAGTTTTGTCAGTGCTGTTCTCCAGGCAGGATCCCTCCAGAGGGCAGCAGAAATGTTTAATCAATCAATCAAACCATTAAGATTCCATATTAATTTCAGGGAGGAGGCTTCCCATTTTGCCCGGTGACTTCTGCCCCGGTATACCACGTTTTCAGCAACTCCAGCTATTGTAACGGAGAACCTCAGCTTCAGTTTTTCCATTTCTGTAGCTATTCAGCTTTTCCTCCCTGCCTGGCCATCTCCCACCCTCTAGCTCTGGCCCTTAGGGCTCTGTCTCAGAGCCCGCTCTGGAGGACCTAGGCACCTCCCGGGCTGGGAGGGAGTGTGTTTGTGGCATCACGTGTGTCAGCAGGCCTGGTTTATCCAAGGCTATCAGGTAGTGCACCACAAGGAGGTGGATGCCGGGAAGGGGTGGAGTAGGGTCTGTGTCTCCCTCTTCTACCCACCCCCGCCCCAGGGTTCAAACTTACCGTTTTGGCCCCTGGATCATCATCAGGGAGGATGGATGGGTGAGAACAGTTGGGATAAAGGACTCATGATCATCTAAAACTCCCCTACCTCATCAGTTACTTCCTTGCAGGATTCAGACACTTGGGCATGGCAGAATTTGAGCGCCAGTCACAGCAACCATTTTGCTTTTTCACAGTGGTGTCTTGGAAGCCATTGCCCACAAAATGAAAGCAGCTCCTTAACTATGTGTCATCTCTGAGGGCTGTTGTGACCTTGCTGGCGTGAGGGCCAGGACGGAATGGCCTGTGTTTTATTTCCCAGGCTGGAGGGCTGCTGACTGGTTACTCATTTGCACCCATAATTTATCAGCCTAATCCAAAACTCAGAGGCTTGGGGACATACAGAATGAGGTATGCCTGATCCTGGGTAGGCTGAGTGAGTTCGCCTGGGAGGTAAAACTCTGGGGTTCAAATCATCTTTTCTAGAAAAAGAGGCAGGGTTTAGGTGGGGTTCGAGTGAAAAATAGCTTGCAGCTCTTGGCAACCTATCTGTTCAATGTTACCCATCCCCTCCTGGGTAAATACCCAGCCAAACAGGGTTGGCCCAAAGTAGGACTGAGGTCCAAAAGCTGCCACAAGTCTAAGGCAGCTCATGGTGGGGACACATAGGAAAGGGGGAGAAGGAGCCAGACAAGTCTGGATGGAAAAGAGCAAGATCAAGATGAAGGCTGCCATTGGCAACCTCCCCACGGGTCTTTCCCCACACGTCTGTGTCAAGTGTCTCCTTCCATGTCCTCCAAGTCCTGGTACTAGTCAAAGGCCGAGAGTGCAGCTTCTCGTATCTCTGCTCCACATGCCTCCCTCAGGTCCTCTTCTTGATCTCTTTCCTTCCTTCTTCTAGTCTTCTCCAGCTTTTCCTGCTCGGCTCCATCGTTCCTTATGTGGTGCAGGGAACTTGGGAGTTCCCCTTTCCCGGGGGGACCACCCTGTTACACCATCTGGCTGGCAACAGCCATATCCCATTTTGCAGCTGAGGTCACCAAGGGGCAGGCCCAGGGGCCCTTTATTCACACTGCTCATGGTCTGACCATTTGGGGCCTGGTCAGACAATGTGGGTCTGTCACCCAGCTTTGACTCTGGGCGAGAGCTAGCTCTCAGAGCCAGTTCCCAGGGCTGGTCAGGGCCATGTCATGGGTCCACAGTGAGATAAGAAAGGAGTCTCAGGGTAGAAGGATCCATTGCTTCACAGCCCCGTGGCCCCCAGCCAGTGGGCTTCATCCTGGTCATCTCCTCCACCCACCCTTGGCTCAAGCTGGCAGCCCACCCAGAAGAGGCAGCATGCTTCTGAACAGGGGATCACCAGCAAACAACCCTCAGTCTCTTTCTAATGTCCTCGGCCTCATCCCTTCTGTGAGGCTCAGGCTCTCAGAGTCTGTCGCAGGGTCCAGTGTCCTCACCGTGCAGGCAAAGGAATTGCCACCACCTGGTCAGTTCTGTGATTCAGTCTGTGATCTGTGACCTGACCCATGCATGCTTGTGAGCTTCAGAGAATCTACAGCAAATGCAGGGAAGCCCTTGTCTGCTGAGCGAGGCGGCGATGGCCGCCAGCTTGATATGGTGCCCAGCTCCGGGGGACCTGGTGGTCTCTGCCGAGCCACAACTACATACTTGGTAAAGGCTGACTCAGCACCTGTGAATAGCCAGCAGGAGCTAAACTGGGGAAGTCGAGGAAAGGGGAGGAGGTGCCCTGTGCCCTTAAGTCAGGGTGTTCCAGGTGCCTACAGACAGCATGCATGGGTGGCGGAGGCAACTTTGGCAGAGGCTCTGACTGGCCAGTGCATTGTTTCTCCAAAGCCCACGGCTTCAGAGCACAGAAATGTTCATTCTTTAATGAAAACCTTGCAGCCAGAGGAAGGACCCCCACTAAATGACTGATACTCAACGAGATATGCACTGCTCAGAAATGACTCCTAGTCAATGAAGATGAGATAACAGTCAGCAGAATAAAAATTAATCTGGCCACTATAGGAATTAATATAAAAACATCAGATGCAGGACTTATAAGGGATGCCACCTCCAACTAACCCTCCCTGGGTTAAATACCCTGGGGGTAATGATTTACATTCTGTGCTGCAGGGCTTTGTCGCATAATCAATAGGAATGAGAAATGGGGCCACCCAGCTGTGTCTGCCATGGGGGTGGGGAGGGAATCTAAGGGGGAGCTTAGAGATGGCTTGGGAGAGTTCTAGGAGCAAGGGGCCCATCTAAAGCCACCCACTTTCCTTCCCTTTTCTCCCTGGATAGCCTGCAGCTAACAGGTTTCTGTAGACCTCGGCTGTGGCCTCTTCCTGGCTCCCCATCTTCCCAGGGGCTGCAAAAGGCAGCAGGGGAGGGCAGGGCAGTGAGACCTCTACCCTGGGAGCGTGCTCTGGGGGTACCCCTCACCCCATGGTGATCATTCATGCACACCCATCTTACTTGGTGTTTAGGAGACAGTTGCCTACCCTCTGAATCTAAGCCCTGTGGTTTCCTTCAAGGAACCCTTTGCTGGCCAGCCCCCTGGGGCCCCTGGGTTGTGTCTCTGCAGGGAATTTCAAACTGAGGCTCCTGCACAGAGGTATGAACCTCACTGAAGCATTGGGTGTGGCCTTCCTACTGTGCCAGATGAGTGGGGCTGGGAGGCCACCTTCACTCCCATGGGCCAGTGAGGCAGGTGCTTGCTCAGTTCTG
>NW_004567112.1:55836406-55840323 GCF_000260355.1 Condylura cristata
CTATTCCCCACCCTTTTTGGACATGACCTTGGGGACAGAGGAACACATTGTTATCTGCTCCTGGAGGAGAGACCAGTGGGAGGAAGGCAGTATTTTCCCCTAGTCATTTCTCGCCAAGCCCTCATCTCTTCTCTCCCTCAGTCACATGCTCTACCAGGTTTGGAGCTCTGGCAGCTTTGGAGGTAGGGATAACGCTTCCTTTCTTGACAGTCTCTTATTATGTCCTGCTCAGTTCTCTGCTTTTACATTAACCCTTAGTCATTGGCCCTTCGGGCAGTGCTTCCTCTGGACTCTGATTAAATAGCACCCCCACTCCTCCCCCAACCCCGGTCCCAGGGGGATTCTTCCAGGTCTAGTAGAGAAGAAAAGTTGAGGGAGAGAGTTCCTTGTTGCACATGTTTCGAGAGCCTGGCCCTTCTCCCAGGAGAATTTGTTGATTCTTCCTTTGTGTATCCTGTCCTGAGCAGGCTGGTAGAGGGGCCCTGTGAGCCCCAAACTGCTGCCCAAGCTTACCCTGGGCTGACTCTCATGTAGAGATGGCCCTTGTGTTGTACATGCACTAAAGCCACGAACAAGTGACCCCGAGAAACCTCAGGGAGGGAAAGATTCAGAAGGTCTGCTCAAGTGAAACTCATGGTACATCATAGAAACTGAGTCTTGGAGAGCCTACTTAAGGACACAGAGCAGAGCAGGCCTCTAGTCCCAAGGCAGTGACCTCTGGCCTTCACCTGCCTGCCTGACTGCAGGGTCTGTGATGCTCCAGGTATCCCAGCGTCATTGCATGAGACAAGGACAGAGAGACCTAACATTATTCTTTGCATTGCTGAGCTGTGTCTTCCTTCCTCCACATCTCCATTCTTATGTTGGAGTCCAGACCTTCGGTAGCTCAGTGTGTGACTCCGCTTGGAGACAGGATCTTTGTAGATGGAATCAAGTGAAAAAGAAGTCATGGAGACTGCCCCCCAATCTACTTTGCCTGGCGTCTTTGTAGGAAAGGGTGGGAGGGGGAGGATGGAGGGGGAGGAGAGACAAACAGCACAGAGAGAAACCCATGTGAAGAGACACAAGCTGAGGAGAGGGCTGTGGAGGGCCCTGCTCTCCCTGGCAAAGCAGGACTTCCAGCCACTGGAGCGGAGAAAAGGAGCTTCTGTTGTTTGAGGACTTTTGGAGGCCCTCCGGGGTGGCAGTCACAGCAAACTAATACAAATTATAAAGAAATTCAAAATATGAAATTTATGAGTGCGATTGCTTTGTGTATGTGGAAGGGTTGGGGTCCATTTTTTAAAAAGATTTATTTATTTATGCATATGGAACCGGGGTACAGGTCAGAGGTACAGGGGTGGTGGGAGGATTCACTAGAGATAGAATGGGGAGCAGAACAGGCTGACTGTTGAAGTACAGTGCTGAGGGGAGCAGCGGGCGGACCAGGAGAGGTCTGCTGTGCCATGTGGATCTCCTTCAGGGCCAGGGATTGAACTCGCACTGAAGCAGCTGCTACATGAGCTTACAGGCCACAGTGTCCTAACCCACTGTGCCACCAGGGTGGGCAGGTACATCTACTTTTTGTGCTTTTAATTTTTTAGTTTGTCTTTATGGACAAAACAGGGTGAGGAGGGGAAGCTGTGGCCAAGGCTGCCTGGTGCCCTCTAGGCTGGCAGCCTTATGAGAAGTTTTTCTACTGCTGTTGGGGTGGAGGTTGGAGACTCTGGAGGCCTCTGGAGGTTCTGAGCAGGAAAGGGGGTCAAAGTCTTTACCCCCAGTGTCTTGGTGGTGTTTCCTATGGCCAAGAATGACAGTGACATAATCAGGAACCCCCATGGTGGCCCAATGTCCAGTCAGACAGATGGAGGGACTCGGCTAGTGGTCTGTTCTTTCACATGGTAATGGACTTTGTGAGCATTTTTTTTTATAGGCATAATTGTACAATACATATTTTAAGTAAAATCACTGACTCTCACTAGTGGAGCTTATTCAAGAAAATTTTGTGTGTTCCCACTGTTTTGACACCCCCAAAGTGCCAGTGTTTGCTCCCCCAGTGCTGTTACTGCTGCTTGTCAACAGAGGCCTAAAAAGTAATTTCTCTACAGGTCAGAACTCAGCTTGCTGGAGGGGCTTAGAGATGTCATAACCTTTGGGGAAAAGCTTACCTATCTAATTGTGAAGGCCAACACCTAACATTTTTTGCTCCCATGAACTGTTTCCCATCACATACATTAAGTCTTCACTTAAACTTGTCATCGACAGGTTTCTGGGAACCTGTGACTTTAAGGAAAGGAGTTCTTCGAATGTTGTTTAGTTATAACACTGTGAGGAAAAAACAAACATTCCTGCCTACAGGCTTATTCAAGAGCCTGATGTGGAAAGCCCAGGCATGGGCTCCTCTCCTCCCCCTTGCTTATGGGTCTTGGCCTTTCCTAGTAGCTCTCAACTAATCAAAGCTTCCCCCATACAAGGAGCTTGTCAACACCCATCCCCCCTCATCCAGACCTTCACCTAGGGGGCAGCAGGCAGTCAGGGCAAGGACACCACCCTGTAGGATCTAGATGGAAGCTGGAGTCAGGTACCTTCTGTGACCCGGCCTCAGGGATCTGCCTACCTCCTTCTGCCATGGTCCCCCATCACATTGTGAAGACAAGCCATTGTGAAGAATTTAAAGAAGGGGGGGTAGAATCCACAGCACCCCAGCACGGGGATCTCAGTCCCCAGCCCTTCCCAGGCCTGCAGAAATCAACCATCAGGACTGTCACTCACACATAGGAAAGTGTGTTATAGTCATCAGGGTGCATGGCGGTGATGTGTTGAGTATGTGAAGAACTTGCTCAAATCCTCCTCCTGCACCCACCATTCACTCAGCTCCTGCGATGTGTGTGATGATGCTGTGGGGGGTGGGGGGACAGGCACCGGCACCCCACCAGGGAAAGTCCTGCTGCAAAACACTTGTGCTTCATTTGTGGAGACCTGAGCTCAGCACTGTGTGCACTGCAGCCTGGCACACAGGGAGACGCCTGGGAAAACAGGCCAGGAACAGAGGGGTGGGCAGTTTGGGGAGTGGCTTCGGGTGTCCACACCTCCACGTAGAGAGAGTTGTGGGAAAGGCCAAGACCCACCGGCAGCGGGTTCATACTTCTATGCTATCGCCCCCCCCCACCCCCGGTGAGTGTGAGCTCGATGTAAGAATTGCTTCTAATGACATGTCAGGAGTGATGGATGCTACTTCCAATGTTAGGTGACAAATGACGCTATTTTCAGCAGTGTTATGGTGGGTCATGGGCCTGCTTGCAAGGAACGGTGGGGGTGGGAGGGAAGTGCATTCCTGCCCACAGCCTCAGAAGGTCCTGAGGTGACCACATCCCAGGTGACACCAGGACCGCAGCCTGTACAGGCCCTGGGCCAGCAGAACAGCAGCGCTGTCATGGGTTCCCAAGTTACAGGCACGTCAAGAAAGCACATGGACAAGTGTTGTTTTTAAGCCACGAAGTTTTAGGCTAGTTTGCTACTTAGAAATACACTAACATGAGGGGCTTGCAAGCATCAGCGTAGGGGCACTGTTTAAAATAGGATGATGGGAAAGGAGCTATTTGAGAAAAGGCTTGAAGAAGGGAAAGAGTGAGCCAGGGGACCCCAGGGGCAGAGTTAGACATGGTATGTGCATTTGTGGAAGCTCAGGACCCAAGGGTGCCTAGAATAGAGCAAGAAGGACGAGCAGCAATGGCAAGTGTGAGGAGGGCCCAGGAGGGAGGGCTGTCAGGCCAGCATGGGACGCTGAATTGGGAAAGGATACTTTTTTTTTTTAAAGATTTATTTATTTATTCATACTGAACTGTGGTACAGGCCAGAGATGTGGAGGGTGAGAGGATTCATCAGAGACAGCAGGGAGCAGAACAGGCAGATCGATGAAGTACACTGCTGAGGGGAGC